>NC_092872.1:325005298-325122798 GCF_028372415.1 Notamacropus eugenii
AACACAAAAATTGCTGATATAAATATCCTGGTGAATAAGGGGCCATTCCTCTGATCAATGGATTCCCCATAAAATGCAGTCTCTGATACAAGATGTATGGACATTTTAGTCACTTTATATGAATGATTCCAAATTACTTTCCAATATGGTTATTCATAGCTCCATCAATAATGTATTGCTATGCCTATTACCCCAGAACCCTTCCAGCATTGACTATTCCTAATTTTTGTCAGGCTTTCCAATTTGCAGATTGTGAAGTAAAGCCTTCGGGTTTTTTATGTGTATTTTTCTTAACATCAGTGATTCTGAGCATCCTTTCATGTGGTTGTAAATTGTTCTTTTGAGAATTATTTGCTCATATCCTTGGACCATATATCTTTTGTATAATAGCTATTACATACTCTTACACATATCATTTATGTATCTTGAATACCAAATCTTTATTAGAGAAATGTGATACAAAGATTTTTCCCCCATTAGTCCAGTTCCCTTTTTATCCTAGGTACATGAATTTTATTTGTGCAGAAACTGTCCGGTTTCATGTATCAAAGTTATCTGTTTTATCTTTAGTAATTGTCTCTGTCTCTTGTTTGGTGAAGAATACATCTCCTACACATAGTTATAATAGGTATATGGTTTGCTCTTCTTCTACTTTATAAAAATAGAATGAGCTTTAACATCAAGGTCATGTATTCATTTAGAATGTATGGTGGAAAGCGTAATTTCTGCCAGACTTTTTTCCAGTTTTCCCAGTGTTTTTTTTTTAAATAATCCAATAAGGAGATTTTTTAAAAGGTAATTTTGTTTTCTACTTTATCAAACCCTGAATTATTGAGTTTCATTGTTTCTGATTCTCCCATATCTGGTCTATTCCATTAATCTAGATTTTAAAAAACAGTACTGTTGGTTTTTATGACTATTGCTTTATAGTACAGTTTGATGTCTGGAAGTGCTAGTCTCACCTTCATCGCTAGCTCTTTTCAACATTTTCTCTTCATATTCTAGCTCTTCATTTTTCCAAATAATCTTTATTATTATTTTGTCAAGTTCTACAAAATATCCCCTTGGTAATTTGAATTGACATAGCATTAAGCATGTAAATTGGCTTTAGTGGTATTGTAATTTTTATTATATATATTTGCATGGTCTATCCATGAGCTCTGACTATTTCTTTAGGTATTTAAGTTGTTCTTTATTTAAGAAACACTTCCCATTAAAAGCTAAAAATCCTTGAGGGCAGATTATTCCTAAGAATTTATGATGAAAAATATTGTGAAAGAAAACACAGATATGAAGATTAAAATCCTACCTTCTATAGGAAGCATTCCCAATGCCTCTAAATTCCAGTGCTTTCTCTCTTTTACTTATTTACTATTTATCCTGTATGTAACTTGCTTTTTTTAGTATTTATTTGTAGGTTGTCTCCCCAGTTATTTTGTAAGCTCTTTGAAAGAAAGGATTATCTTTTGCCCCTTTTTGCCTCTCTAAGTGCTTAGTACTGTGCCTGACACATAATAGGCACTTACTAATTGTTTACTGATTGATTTATTAATTGAGTAATCACTCATTCCTAAGGTTCTTTTTTATTATTGTTATTATTTTTATCCCAGCCATCAGTTCTTATTTGTTAGTATCAAATATATGTGTTTGATAACTATCTTTTATATATACCTATATATGTGTGTATGTATACATGCATTATACATATACATATTATATATACTATTCACAGAATATTTATATGTATATGAATGTATATATATATATTCCCTTAAGGCAGTGAAAAATATAGTAGACATAAAGATAACTGAAATCACTTATCACTGCTATATATTGCTCATGAGCTGAACTTTTAATCTATTTCCCAAACTCCTTATTCTTTCCCTCTCTTTGTCTAGTTGGTCTTAACTTTATCTACTCCAGTGGTAACATCACTTCTATTTTTTTCATCTTTTGATCTTCACCAAGTGCTCTCCACTTCACTCCAATTCATGGACTTCTTCATAATCACACCCCTTCGTATACAATACTATTGTTGTTACTGACACACATAATTTCTTTCTGTTTAAATTTTTAAATTATTTTCATTTTAATTTATGAAATAAAACAATCATTTCCATAACATAGTAGATTAAAAAAGATTATTGTACATGAAACTGCTAATCTGTTATGCAGAACTTGCTATTCCTTTTAAATATATTATAAATTTATCAGGTTTTTTTCCCCTTTTTTTCTATTCCCTGCATCCCAGCCTAGAGATGACTACCTTTAGATGTACATAGGTGTGTGTCTGTGTCTGCTTTCTGTGTGTGTTTCTATAAAACTATTTAGCAATTCTTTTTCTAGATGCAGATAGCATCTTCCTTCATAGGTTCTTTGTAGTTAATTTGTTTATTTATAGTAGTCACAATGCTATTTGCTTCCTAGATTGTACTTTTATGTGGTATTTAGCTTGGTGGATATAGATAGCCAGTTTTCTCCTTCTCCTTAGATTTTCAGTGGAAAATAAAATCTTAACATCTTGGCCAGAGGATTGTCATTCCTATATTTTAAAGCATAGTCAAGAAATGCAAATCTCGTTGTCAGATTTTCAAACTTTCTTGATTACCTTTTCTCTTCCAAAACTTTTGCAGTGATGAAAAATAGTACCTGTGCTTCTAAGGTTCTTCAATTTCTTGTCCAAGTGTTCACGATACTTGGTAACTTCATTCCTTCTAATAGCATCATTTGTGCCCTGCCATGAGTCACCACAATTGGATAACAGTTATCTGATTTCATACATCTTGGGAGGTTTTCTGTTACATCCTAGTGACCTATCTTGGGATGACAGGAGATTTCTCAATTGTTACCATATCAACAAAAAAAACCTACTACATTATAGGCTTACTGACCACAACCATTCTATTCTTTAATGGACAATAGCATTTCCAGATTGACAGAGGTCTCTTTAGACAGCTCCCCTTTTACTTACTCCGAGGATTTGTTCCTTGGAAGACTAAGAGACGCTTGATCCTTAGAGGGTATGGCTCCCTCTTCATAAGCCAGTGCTTTGTATCTGTTATTCAGTCCCAAGTTGAGCTTCTTTTATTTTTATCTGTGTCATATTTTCTTACTTTTTAAACAGTCCATATAGGTTAGTATCTTCCTTTACTCTCCAGATTCTTCTCTGAATTGAAAACTTTCCTGGAAAGTGGACAGGTGTTCCTTGAGGTTTTTTTTAACCTACTCTTCTATTTTATGATTAACCTACATTTTGAGTATAGAGTCACTTGGGTCAGGCAAAAATGTGAATATCCCACATTCTTCTAAGCAGGTCTCTTCAAAGTTCTCACTGTTGTCAATTTTATAAAGTAAAAGTAGGAAGCAAAGTATGAGCAGATGTAAGTGCCTTCTTCCTCTTCTGCCTTAGAGACATCTCCAGCAAAGAATTTGGGGAGGTCAAGGGGTATTACTAACTGTAGTGAAATGGAAGCTGTGCAAATATGTCATTAATGTAATGGTGTACATCATTGTCTTCAAGAATAGTGACTTCTTTCAGGTTTCTGCCCAAAATAATGTGGCAGTATGAGGGAGTCCAAGGGAAGGACAGTGAAGGTATACTGGACTTTTCCTAAATTGAAGCAAATTGCTTTTGACCAATTTCAGCCATAGGAATAGTGAAACAAGTATTAATGTGGTCAGTGCCACTCTCCCTGGGTCTGGGCTACCTGGTTTGTGATGTTCACAAGGTCAAGAACAACTATAATGATGGACTTTGTTTAGCTCCCCATATTCTCCTCTATATTTCCAGGTGCTGCCTTCCTTCCTAAAAGGTGAAAGAGGGTTCTTATAAGGAGAACTGGTATAACAAAGTACTTTGGACTGTTTCATTTTCCCTTCCATGTTGGTGTTGTTCAGTCATGTCTCCATTTGGGGTTTTCTTGGCAAGGGTACTGGAGTGGTTTACCATTTCCTTCTCAAGATCACTTAGCAGATGAGGAAACTGAGGCAAACAGGATTAAGTGACATGTCCAGGATCACACAGCTAGTCAGTGTTTGAGGCCAGACTTGAATTCATGAAGATAAGCCTTCTTGACTCTAGGGCCAGCACTCTAGCCACTCTGCCACCTAAGTGTCCCTTCCATAACCTGCCTTCTGTGGACTTTCCAGAATTATCTGAGTAGGGCAGGGGTTTAGAGGATGCCTTAGGCTTGAATGAGCCCTGGTACTGAACTTACCTATATACTTGTGTAGAGATACATGTGGCATTCCCATGTTTTGGCCATCACTTATTAATTCCATGTTTCAGAAGCTACATTCAAAGTTCCCTTCAGAAGGTGTCATTTCCCTCTGCATTCCTAGCAGTATGGCAGACTTTGTGTCACCTTCTGCTAGAGGTATGCTAGAGTCAGTTTGAACTTAAAAGCTATTGCTAAATTTTTAACATGAAGATTTACTCCTTGTAATTCAGCAAATGATACACATTTATACTTGATTTATTGTTTTATTTATTATTTAGATTTAAGAAAGTGGTGATGGAAATGTTAATAATTCATACAAAACATAAAATTGTTATAAGTACATTTTTGGGGGAGAGCCAATTGTTAAATATTTATGTACACACTCCTTGCCTCTTCCCTGAATCAGTTCCAGAGTTTCTATTCCCATTGACAGCAGCATTTGACCAAGCCACAACTGTCCCAAGTTTTTCTCAAATTTCACCAATTGATCAGCCCATACCTGTGTGGCAGAGAAAAATCCATAGCTATTCTGGTGGAGCTCCATTCAGAAGGTAGGATTTAATTACAGCTGGAACAATCTGGTGACAGGCTAATGTGCATGTGGTGGAAGACAAACTATCAAACTCATTTCCTTTAAGAATTTTACTCCCACCCTTACAGATCCCTATCAGGGTACTGGCTCTGACAGGAATTCATCTTTATAGGGTCAGGTCTGATTAACACTCCATTTTAGTTACTACAAAGAGCCAACCCCATCTTGAGTCTCTAATAAATTTTCGTTGACTCTCTAAAAGTATGTCCTCAGAAAGAATCCCAGCCTATAGAAGTTAGCTTCAGAGAGCAGCTTAGCGTTGGCTTCTTTATGCCACACCCTTAGGAGGCATTGCTCCAATGACTCATTAGATTTCTGTTTGAACTTCTACTACAATCCCCCCAGCTCCTTGATGGAGAGGGTCTGCCCACCCCCTGCTTCCTCAGAACAGGGAATCACCTTCATCCAGGGAACAGTAATAAGATAATTACAGGGTTATTTTTAAAAAATCACCTGTGGGAGTTCCCAAGTCTCTTCCTTCCTTCCTTTCCTTGATCCTTACAATTCTGAGATGTAAGTGGTGCAAATATACAGACAAGAGAACTGAGGTTCAAAGAGGTTCAATGTTTGCTCACATGTCATAGGTCTTGTAAGTGGCAAAATGAGAACTAGACTGTGACTCTAGAGAACGGTTTCCACCATAATCCTGTAATCTGAGAGGTAAATATCTGAAATGAATCCCACTGATGTGGGCAATCTGTTGAACACAAACAATTGCATGGGTGACAACAGACAAGACAAGAGAATATTTGCATTTTGGACCATGTATTTTTAGTGTTTATAGGTAAAGGCATATATTGTAATCTTCTGGTTAGATTGTGGGTAGGGAGCAAATGTGCCTTTGTTATATTATTATCTCCTTCAGCACCTAGAACAGTTCCAATCACTTTTTTTATATAACGTACAAAAATGATTATTGAATGAATAAATAAATAAATTTATGAGGAAGAAAGGTACCATTTCATCACTTGGGAAAATTTCTACAAGTGCTAGAGGAAAGCTGTAAAATAACATTTTCTATTATTTCTTTTGCTTTTGTATCAGTTACTTAAAGAAAAGGCCTAAAGCATTTTTTAGCTTTAGCTTCCTCAAACATTTTTGGGGGAATATTTTCTTCTTCCCCTTCTATTACCTGTGTGTGTGTGTGTACACGTATATGTATCTTTTACAAAGGAATGTTTGCTTCAAAGGTATAATAAAAACAAATATATAGACATCCCCATCTGACACTCTGGAGAGGGGAGGAGAATCAAGTTTATAGCTAGCTCAGTTCCTATATAACATAGTCCTCTACTGAGTTCTATGTTGAAAACTTACCCTGGACTCAGGTGCTTGGCACTCTGACTTCTCCAGGTTTCTTTGCTAGGTTGGCAGCAACACTGGCCTGGAATTCTGCCTTTGAGATCACTGCAGCTCAAAATCCTGGTTCTGAGAACTCCACTGCCTGTACTTAAAACTGAAAAAGACAAATAAAATAGAACAAAACTCCCAACTCATTTCTCATGGCTACAGAGCCTAAAGGTGGGGAAAGAAAGAGAGGTAGATCTTGTCCTCAGTCACCTCAATTCATAGTGCTCATTTTGTAAGTGAACAGCACCCTTTCCACCCCTATAGGCTGAGAGAAACAGAGGCAGAGAAAGAGACAGAGAAACACAAACACAAACACACACATATAAAGGGGGGGAGGGGAGAGAGAGAGAGAGAGAGAGGAAGAGAGAGAGAGAGAGAGAGTCTATCCCATCTGGTTGTTTTAAAGGTGCAGCCTCTTCCAGCTTCAAGGTTAATGAAAAGAAGCTGTTCCTACTTACATTACATGGTAGAGGAACACAGATTATCTTCTACCAGAAGCCAGTTTGTATTATCCCCCATGTAGGTGCCTTCATGTTAAGTGATCTGTACATGTGGAAAGAAAAAACGCTGTTACCCTCTTCACCCTGTTTGATATATTTTCCATACCTGGAAAATAGACAGGGCATACATTTTGAACACAGCCCTTGCCACCTATAGAACAATATTCTGGGATGATATGATGATCTTTCATTTGCTTTCCCAATGCCATATGGGAGTTTCAAGTAGTCAGTGATGCATGATCATGTGTAATCCCATACATACAGACAAAAATCATGATTCCCAAATGCAAAATTTTGCAGATCCAACAAAACAAGGAATATTGTACAAAGTTTACCAAATATTTCTTCCTGCTTGACCTTAACATGTACCTTACAGGGCTGTTCTTTACCCAGAAGCAATAGAAAGAAAATAGGTGAAAAAAACTGGCTTTCCCTCTTGGACCAAAATTTTATCTACTTTGAGCTTTCCAAACTATGTGGAACTCTTCCCACAAGGATTTGGGATCTGGGTACATGTAGGTGTCATCTATTTCATATGAGAAAACTGCCCTAAGTGGAAGTTCTATCATGATTCCCTTAGAAGTACATAAAACCATTCAACTGGGGTCTAGACAAAAGAAAAAAGTTCCTTTCTATACAGGGCATATCAAAATTTTCTAGGAGCCCTGGTACAATAGGCAAACCCCACAGAGGTTCTCTGTGCCCTTGTTCTAAAGGGCATCTGAAATTCCCCTATAGATGCCTACACTGCAAGGATGATGTGGAATTGCAGTCATCCAACAAGACAAGAAGGAAAGTAGGTTCAGTAAGAGAAGTAGCAAATAATATCAGCTTCTTGTGGATTTTAGGCAAAGGTATTCTCACCCTAAGAAGTTGCAGGGCATTTTGCTCTTACAAAAAGGCAAAGAGTCTAGGTTTATTTAAATGTGAAAAGAACAATATGATTATTTCTTCTAGGAAGGAGCATTCTAGTGATTCTATATTTTTTGCATTAAACTGAATATCAATACATATATAGATCTCAGTAATACTGAAAGTAGCAGTATTTAAACAATCAATCAATAAGTTAAAAGTTTTCAAAAGTATATTAAAGGAACTGATCTATGAAGGAACCCATGCTGGAAAAAATTGACTGTACAATTACATTATAAAACATTTTTTTGCCAGTTTCTCTAGGATCTCAAAGTCCAGGGTGTTCAAAATGTTAAAGTCCTTGCAAGAAAATCTCTCCAGAGGTCCTTACAAATGTGAAAAGCCCAATTTTATCTGAGATAAAGGGTTCCATATAATAGTGACCTTGCTCTCCCTTCCTTAAAACTAGGTATGTTACAATTCACTCCACTTCTAGGGTTCTTTGGTATCCTTGAGCGTGGTGGTGGGGGTATTAGTCACGTACTATCTCTCTGACATTGACTCAGCTTAAGAGTCAGATTAGCTTTCAAAAAAATGAATATTTACTTCAACGGTATGGCAAGAACAAATATACAAACATCTCCACTAAAAAATTCTTGTGGGGCAGGGGGTATAATTCCTTTATACTCCTTTAGTCTCTGGAGAGGGAAGAATGATCAGATTCACAACTTAGCTCAGTTCTAATATAGACCAGTTTCATCAAGTTTTAAATTCAACTTCCCTGTCTTCTTTCCTTTTCCCTCTGTCCCAGACCCTGATTTCTTATGGTTTCCTTTTGGGCTTATAACAATGTCTGGCCTCAAATGCTATCTCAAAAGTTACTATAGCTAGACCTCCTGGGTCTAAGGACTCTATTGCCTGCACCTGGATTTGAAATGGACAATCAAAACAGCAGAACAAAAACTCAAAATCACTTGTCATGGTTATAAGGCCTAAGAGGTGTGTGTGTGTGTGTGTGTGTGTGTGTGTGTGTGTGTGTGTGTGTGTGTGTATGTGTGTGTCTTCCCCCAATTCAGCCCATGGTGCTAATGATATGGGTGAATAGGACGTTTCACCCCTTGAATATTGTGAAAAAAGCTCTGTAAGTAATTTCTCTTCTTTCTTCTGAGCTGACACAATGGAATAAAATTAAACCCAACAAAGAACATGAAAATATCTGATTTTGTCCCATTATATTTCTTTAGGGGATGCTTATGAAGATGTTCCTGAAAAGACAATCTAAAATATGGTGTTAGAATGAATTCATTTATTTAGATTGGAATGGATGTCACATAATAGTGTCAGCTCTCACTTAACATACAATGATCATACTGAAATATGTTGTGAAATGATAAAAAATTTGGCAAGAATTCTATAGTAGACCTTTTACCTTTTGAAATGGCCAAATTGGAGGCCAGGGGAGTAAGGCAGCCAATGGATGAAATGATAAATGTCATCATAGATATTCCATGATCTTAGTTTCAAGTACACTCTTCTTTATATTTGCATAATAATTTAACAGACTTGAATTCTTTTGCTGATTCTATGTCCACTCAATGGCCTATAGCTTATGTACACTTTGTTTAACTCATTACATCTAATTCAGGGCCATCTTATCACTGGATATACAATAAATGCTTATTAGTATTTATGTAAAGAGAACCCAAATAGTTCATGTATGCAGTAGTATCATATAAAAGGAGAGATTTCTAATGTCAAAGCACCACTTTTTGAGTTATAAACATTGTCTTGAGGGAGGGAGGTAAAGAGCAGGTTCCCCTGTTCTGCTCTGGTCAGAGTGATGAATCTGTAACCCTGGCCAATTACAGGGAAACATATGACTTTGGGATGATGTAGCAAACCCTGTAGAGTTCCTTGGTCTAAACTCCTTGATGTCTGGAGAGGAGAGAGGGTATCTCAAAACTGTATCAAAGCAGATTAACCACTAAGCCAGGAGAAGAGATCCACTTAGTGAACTTTAAAATAAAGAGCCTTCCTTCTAGCTCTCTCTTTCCATCTGCAGAGTAAGTTAATAGTATCTGAGTTTCCCTCATTTTGGAGGGATAATGGCAAGACTGATACTCTTCTTTCCATCAGTAGGGCAACTATTGGACTTTGGGTTGCCTCTTTTGACTTTTGTTTCTTTGCTTGATGACTGAACCAACAATTCTGAGTCCTTCCAGAAGGCTACCACAGAAATTCCTGGGTTTCTAAGTTGATATTATCTATACTTAAAGAGAAGACCCCAACAATTACTCTAGTAATTGGAGAAGATGACCAGCACCAGGAGGAACTCAGGCAAACAAAAGTTAAGTGATTTACCCAGGGTCACACAGCTAGTAAGTGTTTGAGATCAGATTTAAAATCAGACCTTCTAGAGTCCAGGCCAAGCTCTGTACCCAATATATCACCTACCTGTAGAAGTGCTGAGCAGAAACAGAAAGGTAGAAGTCACAGTAGCCTGGAACCACAGCATGAAATAGAGTGATACCAATATTCAGGAGCACAATATTCAGGCAAGCATCACAAGCCACACAGTTAAAAGAGAGAGCTAGTCCAGTAACCAGTGTTGGTCTCAGGAAACCCTTTTGAATCACAGCAGGTTATGAAATTAGACCCACACATCCTAAGTCTAACCCAAAGAAGGTCAGAGACCAGATATCCTAGGCCTGAGCCTTAGCAGGGGAAAGGCCACGGCATTGTCTTAGGAGTGAAGCACCTAGATCTTGCAGAAGGCCTTCCATCAATGCAATTGACAAAAACCAGTTGGGGTCTAGCAGGATTACAGTAAGGGATTGTCATGTCCAGAACTGTGCAAGAAGTAAGCAGAGGTCAAAATCTAAGTTGAATTACTATAAGACTCAACAAAAATCCATAAATTTTCAATAGAGGATAGGAACTATTCTTAGCTATCCCAGAACAAGCTATCCCAGAACTGGCCTGCCCCTTCTAAGAGTACAGGAAAGGACAGAGTATGACCCATGCATAGAATCCTAATGTATAAACTGAAACTGGAAATATGAGTAAGCAAAAGAAAATACTGTACATAATGAAGAAATACAAAGCCCCTCAGATGCTTTGCTTTCAAAGGGCTGACCTGGCATTTGCTGTACTGGAGCTCAGCCCTGGGTTGTGTAGATACTGTTCTGCCATGGTCTCTTTCTGTGGGTTGTGCATAGATTGTGTATATCTTGTTCTGTCACCTGTGATGTCTCAGGAGGTCTCTCTTGGGTCTGTACTGAGGTACTGGTCCAGCTATAAGGAGAAGTCTAAGAAGTAAACCCAGAACAAATACAACTTATTTCAAAGAAAAGAATGGCTTGACCACAAGGACTATAAAAGTACCTAAAAGAAATAAAATAAAAGGTACAAAATGTAATGTTAAATAATATGAGAGCTATGGAAGAAAGAAGAGGAAGAAAGATGAATAGTTAGTAGAAGGTGGTAAACTTTACCCAAGAAATGAATAGAAATGGGGACTGGACCTATAATTTCATTGATATAGTGAATTTCCAGGTAAAGAAACTAACTCACTCTACTTATGAACCTTCTCTGTAATTTTTACTCTTAAAGTGGTAACTTTCCTAGGATAACACAGTTGGCAAGTGTTAGAGATGGGATTTAAACCCAGGTCCTCATGATAAGTTATCTATCTACCATATCACTTTGCCTTTCAAGAAACGAATTGGCCAAAAATTATGATGGACTAAGTCAGTCAACCAAGAAGCATTTATTAACAGCATACTATGTTCTGGGCATTGTTCTAAACAATGGAGACACAAAGAAAACCAAAAGCACAGTTCCTGCCCTCAAAGTGATTACATTCTAACAGAAAATGTAACATGCCTAAAAACTCTTCATATAAAATATTTGCAGTGTAAATGGAAGGCAATCTCAGGGGACAGATACTAGCAGTAGGAGTGGTGTTGTAGAAAAAAGGCCTTCAATAGGCTTTGCCTTGCACTCTCTGGCTCAAGACATCTCCACTCCAGAGTAGATCTCTGGTGAAACCTCTTTCTCAGGGTAAGTATAGACCCAAATTCACTCCTAAAATATGAGGGACTCTCTCAGTACTAATTAGAGACCTGCAGTTGACTGTGTCTAAATGATAGGCTGCTTTGAAAGGGAATTTTCTCCTCCTTTATCTAGTTCACTATTATCAAGTCATCTTTGACATATGCCACCTCCCCCATTGTTGGGATTGGAAGTTCAAATCCGTGTGGACGGTCTCGGGCGGGTAAAAGTGGGACTTCTAAATCTTAGAGTCTTACGAGGCCCTCCATGAACAGCGGGGATTCGAGAAGGTCAGACTGAGCTAGCTCGGCTAGCTCGGGTATTTCCGCCTCTCCCCAGGAGATACGTGATGGGTGGAGTCTCCCTGCCCTTGAGGTCGCCCCGGATCTGGGCACACTATTGTTATCTAACAGCACAGTATTCAGATGCAAACTGTGCGGCTGAAGGTTAAGTAGGATTGAGGAAGCCTGAAAGTTCTCTTAGCACGTGAGGAGCCAAGAGGACAGTAGGCTCCGCTTTCTTCTTTCCTCTCTCCCCTCCCCCTCTCTCCCCGCTTGTACTTCTACTTCCAATCCCTTAAGATCTTAGCCTCCTTAGGAAATCTCCCCCTCTTCCTCCTAAGGAAGATCCCCCTGCACTTGTAACCTAGACCCTGAAATAAAGCTCAACCCTTGTTCGACTCTGGAACGTCCTTTCTCTCATATGAGCATCCGGTTTTGGCCAACCGAAGACCTCGGAGGTGAGGTAAGAAGACTCGGGTAGCCCACACAGGCCTCTAGGCCTGGCACCCCATAATGGAGACCAAGAGTTTCTGGTCACATATATCCTTTAACAAAGTGTATCAACAAGGACCCCAACATATACAGGAAGGGCTACTGTACAGGTTCTTAGATCTGCTTTTCCAAAAGGAAAGTAAATTTTGGAGGGTCAGCAATCACTTTAGTTAAGCACATGTATCATTCACTTAATTTAGGGGAAAAAGTCAGTACCCTGAACTTCAGAGAAAATGCAAATAGAAACAAAGATCAACCAACAGACAGGGCTTCCAACTATCTGACCATAAGCAATACATACATCACAGATCAACAGACAGACCTAACTATCTGACCATGCATATATAGTTACCACAGAGAGAAGTACCAACATCTGGGTTTTCAAAGCCGAGGGGGCTCCTTAGTGGCTACCCAGAGTCTTGCCTGGCCAAACAAATACTTTCAATGAGTAAGCCCCAAAGTAAAACCTCACCTCAGAGTATTTGTTGTTGTATTCATCCTTTGTTGCCAAAGAAGACCATTCTATCAGAGAAACAATGACATGACTTGCACTTGACTTTGTTCTGCGTAAAGGAGGGCTGTGCAGGTCACCAGCCTCACTTCTCCTCCAGAGCCATCTGAATCCAGTGACCAAATATTTGTCAGGATGACTGGAGATGACCCAGGATGCAGCAGGAGATCTTGGCCCCTTTAGGCCAAGGTCTATTGAGGAATTCACTTAGGGTTAGGTAATGCCCATTCAATGAATAGGCCTCTTTAAGAAGTAGCTGGGTGATGGTCTCTTTAGTGAAGCATAGAAAAAAAGGACATCAGGCTGGGAGGGAAATAGCAACAGTTACCATTGATAATCACTCTTAAGCCAGGAGGGTCCAGAAGCCACCTCTTAGGGGCCTAGTGTTTTCTAATGTAAGAGCTTCAGAGTGCAGTAGGTTTAAGGTTTTGAGAAAGGAAAAGAAAGGAAGGGAAGAGAAGGGAAGGGAAGGGAAGGAAAGGAAAGGAAAGAAAAGGAGAGGATTTTCAGTCAGAAGACATCACAACCCTTAAGAACCAGTGTATTAGAAATTAACAAAAGGTGTGAGCCTCCCCTAATCAAACTTTCCTTAATGGGCAGACCCATAAATTGGTGGGAAGATCTTTAACTCTCTCATTAACATTACACAAAGGAACAAGTGCATGTTTCACTGAAAGAGGCCAGGTTCAGTCTAATCCAACAACCTGCTTTACTTCCAAATTGAATACTTTGTTTCAATGTATTTTCAGCAGTTACTCAGTTGATATATTCTTGTAAGAAACATAGCTATGTATATTGAAGTCAGGCTCATCAGAAAGTGAATTCAACATCATTAAACTCTCAAGTCCAAGTTGTACAAGTCATTTCTAATCACTCCTAAATGCTGTTATATTTATTTTGAAGAGGGAATATTCCCTTTAGGATTTGGGTGCTTTTGAATAAAAAATGACAAATCAGTCATATTAGATATTATGGGATTATTTGAAGATGTTGAATGTTGTTTCCTTTAAATACCCATTTTACCCTTGGGTTTCTAAGCTGGCCTAGTGTTGAGAAATGAATGAGAAATTCTAACCATGGAAACAGAAAATGGACCTAGTTACAAAATTTCACATTCTACATTACTGGAGCCTAGCAATTTTGATTTTGATTGGCTGAACAAATCTTCTTTCAAAGAGGGAAAGCATATTTATTTAGAAAAGGCAGTCAATTTATAAGATGACACACATTCAGGGTGGAGACAAGATAGTGGAGCAGAAAGAGGGGTGGAGTCAAGATGACAGAGTAGAAAGACGCATATACACTAACGCTTCCCCCACAGCCCACAAAATACCTGTAAAAGATGACTCTCAACAAATTCTAGAACAGCAGAAGCCACAAAACAACAACAACAGAGTGAAAGAGGTTTCTAGCCAAAGGTAACCTGGAAGGCCAACACCAAAGGTCTATCTCACGGGATGCTGAATGGAGTGGAGCCCAGTCCTACATGGCACTGGGAGGAATAGGACCTGAACAGGCCTCCAGGGCAGAATTCCCTGGAGGGATGGTCCCAGATCCCTCAACCCACAAGTGACAAAGAAAGCTTCAAAGGTCAGTGTAGGAGGGCTTTTCCAGCTAGGCAAGAGGGAAACAAAGTTCCCCCAACACTGGCCTCAGGCAGCAGCAGCAGGTGGTGGTAGCTACACGGAAGCAGCCTGGTTCCATTGTCCAGGCAGCTCAGCTTAAAGCCTCTGGCAGAATTGAGCAACTGATCTGAACCTCAGCCCTCAGTGGCAGCCCCACCTCCACCCAAAGCCCTTGGGAGAGTTAAGCAGATGATCTGAATCTCAGCCTTGAGCATGGTACTGGGGGAAGGATAAGCACTAGGATTCCCCTCTTGACAAAGGATTCAGAAATTATGTAACTGGCTGGGAAAATGCCCAAAGAAGGGGGGAAAAAAGATCATAGAAGGTTACTTTCTTGGTGAGCAGGTGTGTCCTTCCATCTTTTCAGATGAGGAAGAACAAGGCATACTGTCAGAGGAAGTCAAGGCCTCTGCCTCCAGCACTTCCAAAATGAATATGAAATGGGCTCAGGCCATAGAAGAGCTTGAAAAGTATGTCAGCAGCCTGCTAAAGGAGAACCAAAAAAATGCTGAGGAAAATAACACTTTTAGTTAGCCTATTTTTCAAGGTGTTAGTTTCTTCAGCATTTTTTTGGGGTCTCCTTTAGCAGGGTGTTTAATTGTTTTTCATGCTTTACTTGCATGTCTCTCATTTCTCTTCCCAATTTTTCCTCCACCTCTCTAACTTGATTTTCAAAATCCTTTTTGAGCTCTTCCATGGCCTGAGCCCATTGAGTGGGCTGGGATACAGAAGCCTTGACTTCTGTGTCTTTCCCTGATGGTAAGCCTTGTTCTTCCTCATCAGAAAGGAAGGGAAGAAATATCTGTTCACCAAGAAAGTAACCTTCTATAGCCTTATTTTTTTCCCCTTTTCTGGGCATTTTCCCAGCCAGTGACTTGACTTCTGAATATTCTCTTCACACCCACTTGGCCTCCAGATCTGCCCAGCCAGTGCTTGGGGTCTGAGATTCAAATGCTGCTTCCCAGCCTCAGGGCTTTGGGCGGGGGCAGGGCTGCTATTCAGTGTGAGATTAAGTTCAGGTGCTCAGGTGGGGGCAGGGCCACCTCACAGGCTCAGTTCCCTCAGGGGGTTTATGTAGAGACCTTCAGCAATGGATCCTGGCTCCTGCCTGCTTGGGGAGCCCTGGTCTGCTCCTGCCTCCGCTGCTGCCTCCCTAGGGGGCCTGAGTTACGGGGGCACCCCACTCCCTTCTTGGCAAGCTGAGGAGACCCTCTCACCAACCTTTGGGGCCTGCGGGTCGAGGGACCTGTGCAGCCGCTGGAGATTCCATCCCTGAAGCCTGCTCGGATCTGCTCCTCTCAGTGCTGCGCAGCCAAGGCAGGGCTGGGCTTGGCTCTGGGTCCGCAGCACGAAGGACCTTTTGCTAGAGGTTTCAGGCTCTCTGGAACAGAAATCTTGTCTGCTCCGTTGTTCTCTGGCTTCTGCTGCTCCAGAATTTGTTGAGAGTTCTTTTTTACAGATATTTTATTAGCTGTGGGTTCAGAGCTAGCATATGTGTGTCTTTTTACTCCTCCATCTTGGCTCTGCCCTGCCCCAAAAATAACACTTTTAAAAAGAGGCTAACTCAATTGGAAAAAGAAGTTCAAAAAGCCAATGAGGAGAAGGAGATTTTAAAAAGCAGAATTAGCCAAATGGAAAAGAAGGTTCAAAAGCTCACTGAACAAAATAGTTCTTTAAAAGAGAGAATCAAGTTCAGGGAAGCTAATGACTATGAGATAAAACAAGAAGTTAGAAAACAAAACCAAAAGATTGAGAAAATGGAAAATAATGTGAAACATCTCATTGGAAAAACAACTGATCCAGGAGGGACAATTTAAAAATTATGGGACTACCTGAAAGCCATGATCAAATAAAAAGCCTAGACATTATCTTTCATGGAATTATCAAGGAAAACTGCCCTGATATTCTAGAACCACATGGGAAAATAAATATTGAAAGAATCCACTATCACCTCCTGAAAGACACCCAAAAAGAGAAACTCTAGGAATATTGTGGCCAAATTTCAGAGTTCCATGGTCAAGGAGAAAATACTGCAACAGCTAGAAAGAAAAAATTTGAGTACTGTGGAAATACAATCAGAATAACACAAGATCTGGCAGCTTCTTCATTAGGGGATCAAAGGACTTAGAACAGGATATTCCAGAAGTCAAAGGAACTGGGATTAAAACCAATAATCACCTACTCAGCAAAACTGAGTATAATACTTCAAGGGAATAAATGGTCATTCAATGATATAGAGGACTTTCAAGCATTCTTGATGAAAAGACCAGAACGGAAGAGAAAATTTGACTTTCAGACACAAGAATCAAGAGAAGCATGAAAAGGTAAACAGGAAAAAGAAATCATAAAGGACTTTCTAAAGCTGAACTGTTTACATTCCTACATGGAAAGATAATATTTTTAACTCTTGAGACTTTTCTCAGTATTTGGGTAGGTGGAGGTATCACACACACACACACACACATACACACAGAGTACAGGTTGAGTTGAATCAGAAGAGATGATATCCATAAAAAAATAAAATAAAAATTAAGGAGTGAGGGAGGAAAATACTGGGAGGAGAAAGGGAGAAATGGAATGGGGTAGGTTATAACTCATAAAAGAGATAAGAGAAATCTTGTTCAATGGAGGAGAAAAGGGAGAAGGTGAAAGGGGAAAAGTGGCTTAAGGAGGGAATAACATGCTCACTAAATCTGATATGAAAATCTATCTTACACTACAGGAAAGTAGGGGAGGAGGGGACAAGTGGGATGAGGGGAATGATAGAAGGGAGGGCAAATGGAAGAAGGGAGTAACTAGAAGTAAACATTTTGGGAAGGGACAAGGTGGTTGAGAGAATTTAGAAAAGGGGGGACAGGGTAGGATAGAGGGCAATATAGTTAGTGTTACCCAACACAACTATTATGGTAGTCTTTTGCAAAATGACACATATATAGCCTGTATTGAATTGCTTGCCTTCTCAGTGGGGATGGGTGGGGAAGGAGGGAGAGAGAGAAGTTGAAATTCAAAGTATTAGAAACAAATGTTGAGAATTATTACTGCATAAAACTGGGAAATAAGAAACACAGGTAATGGGGTATAGAAATTTATCTTGCCCTACAAGAAAAGAGAGAAGATAGGAATAAGGGAAGGGTGGGATGTGATAGAAGGGAGAGTATTTTGAGGGATGGAGTAATCAGAATGCAAGATATTATGGGGTAGGGGGAGGTGAGAGATGGAGAGAAAAATTGGAACTCAAAATTTTGTGGAAATGAATGTTGAATCAAAAAGTAAATAAAAAAAGATGACACATTCTTGCAAAGGCATAAGATCTAATGTCTGAAATTTCTTATTTTTGCTACTAGTTAGATTTGTGCAAAAAAGTTCTCTCTTTACTCTCTTTCTCCACTTTCTCTCTTCAAATCCTTCTCTTTCCCCACCCCTCCAACAATAGCATCTTATTGGGATTTAGAATATGAATCTAAACCAGTGTTATTTTTGTGTACATCAAATTGACCTGAATTGCTTTCTTCAACATATACATGGGCTGACAGGTGCTTGGAACATTCAATTATTGCTATATATTTTTTGTTTTTCCATAATCCTGGTCATTTCCATCATACCTGGTCATGGAACTCAGCAATTCTACTTTCTTGTAATGTACAATCAAAAATTTCTGGAGAAGCAAGAAACCTTAAATGAAGGACAGTTTCATTGGCACATGAGGCTTCGATACCATGCAAAAGACATAGCAAAACATATTTATGTCCTTAATTTGGCATTGATTTGTGCTAAAAGAATCAGAGTATAATTTTCTTTTTTACTTTTAGATTAATTAATTAATTTTTAGTTTTAAGATTTCATTTACACAAGATTTTGAGTTCCAAATTGTCTCCCCCTCCCTCCCCTTCCCAACCTCAAAATGGTATGCATTCTTTTTACCCCTTCTCCCAGTCTCCCCTTCCTTTTATCTCCCTCCACCTTATCCCATTCCCCCTTACTTTCTTGTAGTGCATGATAGATTTCTACACCCCATTGCCTATATATCTTATTTCCCAGTTGTACATAAAAATAATTTTTAACATTTGTTTTTAAAACTTTCAGTTCCAAATTCTCTTTCTTCTTCCCTTCTTACCCACCCTCATTGAGAAGGCAAGCAATTCAATATACGTCGTACAAGTGTAATTAGGCAAAACACTTCCATAATTGTTGTGTTGTGAAAGACTATCTCCCTCCATCCTATCCCACCTCCGGCTAATTCTATTTTCAACTTTGACCCTGTCCTTTTTCAGAAGTGTTTGCTTCTAGCTACCCCCCTTGCCAATTTGCCCTCCTTTATCCCTTTCCCCCTTACTTTTCTGTAGGGTAAGATATGCAACTGAGTGTGTATGTTATTCCTTCCTTAAGCCAAATCTGATGAAAGTAAGGTTCACTATTTCCCTCTCACCTCCCCCATATTCCCATCCATTCTGAAACCTTTTTCTTGACTCTTTTATATGGGATAATTTTTCCCATTCTATTTCTCCCTTTCTCCTTCTCCCAATATATTCCTCTTTCACTCCATAATTTTTTTTTTAGATATCATCCCTTTGTATTCAATTCATCCTGTGTCATCTCTCTCTCTTTCTCTCTTCTGTCTCTGTGTGTGTGTGTGTATGTATGTATGTATGTATATATATATATATATATATATGTATGTATTTCATGGTTCTCTTGAGTTTTGCATATGAAAGTCAATTTTCTATTCTGCTCTGATCTTTTCATCAGGATTACTTGAAAGTTCTCTATGTCGTTGAAGTTCTATTTTTTACCCCCTGAAGTATGATACTCAGTTTTTCTGGGTAGATGATTCTTGGTTTTAATCCTATCTCCTTTAACCTCTGGAATATCCTATATGAAGCCCTCCAATTCCTTAAGGTAGGAGCTGCTAGATCTTGTGTTATCCTGATTGTTTTTCCACAATAGTTAAATTATTTCTTTCTGGCTACTTGCAATATTTTCTCCTTGACCTAGGAACTCTGGAATTTGGCTACAACATTCCTAGGAGTTTTACATTTGGGATCTTTTTCAGGAAGTTATTGGTGGATTCTTTCTATTTCTATTTTCCCCTGTGGTTCTAGACTCTCAGGGCAGTTTTCCTTGATAATTTCTTGAAAGATGATGTCTAGGCTAGTTTTTGATCATTGTTGTCAGGTAGTCCAATAATTTTTAAAATTATCTCTCCTGGATCTATTTTCCAGATCAGGGGTTTTTCCAATGTGATATTTCACAGTGTCTTCTATTTTTTTGTTCTTTTGGTTGTTTTACAGTTTCTTAATTTTTCATAGTTATTAGTTTCCATTTGCTCCATTCTAAGGAATTATTTTCTACAGTGAGCTTTTGGACTTCCTTTTCCATTTGACCAATCCTGCTTTTTAAGGCATTCTTTTCCTCATTGGCTTTTTGAACCTCTTTTGCCATTTGGATTAGTCTATTTTTTAAAGTGTTATTTTCTTCAGTATTTTTTTGGGGTCTCCTTTAGCAAACTGTTGACTCATTTTTCATGATTTTCTTGTATCACTCTCATTTCTCTTCTCAATTTTTCCTCTATTTCTCTTACTTGATTTTCAGAATCCTTTTTGAGCTCTTCCATGGCCTGTGACCAATTCGTATTTTTCTTGGAGGCTTTGGTTGTGTTTTGCTCTTCTTTGGCACCAAAGTAAGATTCTATAGTCTGACTTTTGTCCTGTTTGCTCATCTTCCCAGCCAAATACTTGACTTTCAAATGCTTTGTCAAGGTTGGCCTCTACTTCCAGTGTGAGTGCATGTGGGTTTACTGGCCCAGGCTTTAGGGTTTTTGTATCAGCTGCTCAGTCCCCACCATCTGTGGTCCCAGAGCTCCAGAAGCTGCTGCTGCTGCTGTGGTGCCACCTCCTCCTCCACCTTGGAGGCTGGGGCAGTACCCCAGCAAAACCATGCTCTTCCCCCCTCAAGTCTGACAGAGTTTTCCCGTTGACCCATATGCTGCCTTCAGCATTTGTGGATTGAGAAGTCTGGAAAGTGCCACTCCTGCCAGTGCAGTTCCTTGAGACCTGCTCTGGCCCCGTATGTGCTGGGGTAGCCCATGCTGAACCGCACTCCACTCCTAGTCCAGTGCAACTGATGCTTCCTCTTGACCTTCCAGGCTGTCATGGATTGGAGATCTGCCTCACTCCATCACTTTGTGAGTTCTACAGCTATAGAATTTGTTTAGAGTAATGTTTTACAAGTATTTGCACAGGTTTGGGGGAAGAGCTCAAGGAGGTGCCTGTTTTTAGTCTGCCATCCTCGTTCTGCCCCCTAGAGTATCATTTTCTTAAGAAAAATTTTACATTTTTAATCAGAGAAATATTTTCAATAATAATTTTTTTAAAAATCCAAAATATATTTTGATGTAGTCTAAAAAATTTCCTTCAAGAGAAAGCTTTTTTTAAAAAAGTGAAATCTCAAAGTCTGAAATTAACTCTTTAGTTTTATTCTCTGAAAGATATCTCAGCAACTAGCTATCAGATCTTTTCAAACATAAATTGCCTTGACTTGTTATGTTGTATCAAGTAAATACATTGCAAGTCAGTGATTATATGAAATATAATTAGGTAACTATATAAACTATACAGTTTAGCATGAGCCAGAATTTTTCTGTGTAGTCTAGAGCAACAAAATGAGTAGAGGGAAGATTTTTAATATCATTTTTTCAAATTGATGGTTTTCATAAAGGAAAACTTTTTTCTTTAGTATGAACTTATTGACTTTAATATCATATATTAAGGGAGTTGTGATGTTTCAGTTACCAATTAATTAGATTTAAAAATCAATAGAAAAGTAGAGGGAAAAACTGGAATTGTCTGGGCTTAATACTATACATATCTTCCTTGTGCCCTTGAAAAGTATGGTTTCTTCAATATGATCATTCCTATATGAAGTTTACTGCAAGTGAAGCAAACTAAAAGTGGGAAAATGGTAATCACCTTGAACAATACAGTTCAATTATTAGCCAGTGCTAATTTTTCACACTTGTTCTATACCACCAATCTTGGTTTTGAGAGGTAGCATAAAGAAACCACAAATATTTAAGAGATTAATTAGCTCTTTTGGTGTGTCCTTATTTATAATGGAAACAAAAAACTAAGGCACTTAACAGAGAAACAATGTAGCTTAGGGGATCAGATGCTGGTGAATCTGAAATCAGGAAGATACGAGTTCAAATACCACCACAAATCATGGATACATCACTTGAGTTATCTGAGAACTACTTTCAACTTTATTTGCTAGATATTTCAGGGAAATAGAGATGTAGGTTGTAGTGAATGCATAATTTTAGATTTTATTTTTCGCAATGCATTTTTTTCTTCATAGTAGATAAGATCTTGATGGCTTATTTCTAGCCCCCTAAATAAGATTTTTCATTTTTTCTATGCCTAAAATACTAGCACAAGGATATAGGCAATGTAAAAGACAAGGACTTACTTCAGAGAAGAAGTTGCTTCTAAACAGGAATCAAGAACTAATCTGCCAGGATAATTCACTGCTGTATTGAATTCCTTCAAAAAAAATAAAGAATAATTTAAATAGCTATAGAAGTGCTCATTGTTAGGCTGAGTCAATATAATAGAAATGACAATATAACCAAATTTTTAAAAAAGCACTTTAAATGCTATACATATCAAATTATCAAAGAGATACCTTATAGAACTTAATGGGCAATTGGTGTTGCAGTGGATAGAATGCCAGACCTGGAACCAGGGAGCTGGTTTCAGACACTTACTAACTGTATGACCCTGGACAAGTCACTTAATCTTGCTTGCTTCAATTTCCTCATCTGTAAAATGAACTAGAGAAGGAAATGGCAAACCACTTCAGTATCTTTGGCAAGAAAACCCCCAAGCCCCTAAAGAAAAGTCAGACATGATTGAAACAGCTGGATAACAACAAGAACAGAACTTAATAAAACACTGACAATGTTCACTTAGAAAACCAAAAGATCTAGAATGTCAAAGGAAGTGAAAAGAGGCAGGGGGCAGTATGACACTTTCATACATGAAACTATATTGAAACTACTTATAAAGCAGAAATTATTAAAACCAATTACTAATGGTTAAAAATAGAAAGGTAGCTAAGTAGAAGAGACTAGACGAGAATGAATCAGAAACAATTGGATTCAATGAAGTAGAAAACATAAACTTCTTAGGAAAAAATTCCCTATTTGATAGAAACTACTGGGCAAATGAAAACAATCTAGTAGAAACTAGGTTTAGACCAACACCTTATACCATATTCCCCAATACATTCCAAATGAATATGAGCCTTTAATATTAAAGATCATTATGTAAAAAATATAAAGAAGCAGCTGATCATGTATCTCTGACAGCTGTGGTTAGGAAATGCATTCTTAACCTAACAAGAGACAGAGACAATTACAAAAAAGTACAGCAGATAACTCTGATTACATAAAACTGAAAACTTCCACATAGAAAATGGTTTATTATTCAAGATATGTAAATAACCAATATAGCAATAGCTATTCCCCAAGGGATTAGTGGTCAAAGGATATAAATAGTTCTCAAAAGAATTGCAAAATGGAGAGTGGAGCCAAGATGGTGGAGTAAAAGAAAAGACTTACTTGAACTCTCCCCCAAACCCCTCCAAATACCTGTAAAAAATGACTGAACAAATTCTAGTACAGCAGAACCCACAAAATGACAGAGTGAAACAAATTTCCAGCCCAAGACAACCTAGAAGGTCAACAGGAAAGATCTATTGCACTGGGCTAGGAGAGGAGCACAGACAAACACTGGCCTAGCTGGCACAGACTGGGCACCCCAGCAAACCAGGAGCAGGCCTCAGGGCACTGAATCACTGGCAGTTGTGGCATTTTCCAGACTTTCTCAATCTACAAATGCCAAAGAGATCTTTGAAGGTCAATAGGAAAGGTCTGTTGGGATCTGGGTGAGAGAGGAGTGCCATCCAGCCCCAGCCCCAGGGTGGTGGAGGTGGCAGTGGCAGTAGCAGCGGTTGCTTCAGGAGCTCTCAGCCCACATACAGTGGGAGAATTAAGCTGCTGAACAGAGATGTATTGCAAGGATCTCTTTGCTGATACTAAGGCAGGATTCTCTTGCTTTTCCCTGCTTGGATATGGGTTGCAGTCCTGAGTGGTGGTACTGGGGTGAGGAGGAGCACTGGCATATTGGAGCTTGTGGCTATAGTGGAGAAGGAATTTTCTTTATAGTGCCAAAGCAGAAAAGAGTGCCTGTGGTCACTCACAGACCAGAGCACAGGCCAGGAAAGGAATAAACACCTCTCCTTTGATCATACCATCTTGGAAGAACTGAAAATTTACAGATCCCTAGAGGTATCTCTGAAAACAGTTGCACAAACTACCTGAAGCTTTGGACAATACACCTTCCACCCTGGAAGCAGAGTCTTACCTTTTTTTTTGTTAGTGATTAATTTGTTTTCAATTTTCAGCAATCACTTCCATAAGTTTTAAACTTTTTTCCCCCTTCCTGCCCCTCCCTTCCACTATGGCATGCAATCTTATATGACTTCTACACATACATTCTTATTAAACACATTTTCACATTAGTTAGTCATGTTGCATAGAAGAATAAAAACAAATGGGAGAAACCATGAGAAAAACCAAAACAAAACAGAACACAACAAAATAGAGAACAATCTGCTTCATTCTGAGTTCTGACTCCATAGTTCTTTCTCTGGATGTGGGTGGTATTTTGCATCAAGTCCTTTGGAAATGTTTTATGTCCTTGTATTGCTGTGAAGGACTAAATCTGTTACAAACAGTTCTTGCACACAATGGCTGTTACTGTGTATAATGCTCTCATGGTTCTGCACATTTCACTCAGCATCAGTTCATACCAGTCTTTCACGTTTTTCTGAAGTCTGCCAGTTTTTTCATTTCTAATAGCACAATAGTATTCCATTACATTCATACACCACAACTTATTCAGCCATCCCCTAATTGATGGGCATTCTCTCGATTTCCAATTCCGGGCCATCACAAAAAGAGCTGCTACAAATATTTTTGTACATGTAGGAACAGAGTCCTACTTTAAGAAAGAGTTAAAAACTCAAGTAATTTGCTGAGAAAATGAGCAAAAAGCTAAAAAAGTCTAAGACTATAGAATCTTACTTTGGTGACAAAGAAGATCAAAATATATAACCAGTAGAAGACAACAAAGTCAAATTGCCTACATCCAAAGCCTCCAAGAAAAATATGAATTGGTTGCAGGCTATGGAACTCATAGCTCGTAAAAGATTTTTTAAAAATCAAGTTAGAGAAGTAAAGGAAAAATTGGGTAGAGAAATGAGTGTGATGCAACAAAATCATGAAAAATGTGCCAACAGGAGACCCAAAAAAATACACTTTAAAAAAATGAAATAACCCAAAGGGAAAAAGAGGTCCAAAAAGCCAATGAAGAGAAGAATGCCTTAAAAAGCAAAATTGCCCAAATGGAAAAGGAGGTTCAAAAGCTCACTGAAGAAAATAATTCCTTCAAAATTAGAATGGAACAAATGACTAATGACTGTGAGAAATCAAGAAATTTGAAATCAGAACCAAAAGAATGGAAAAAAGAAGACAATGTGAAATATCTCATTGGAGAAACAACTGACCTGGAAAATAGATCCAGGAGGGATAATTTAAAAATTATTGTGCTACCTGAAAGTCATGATCAGAAAAAGACATCATCTTTCAAGAAATTATCAAGGAAAATTGTCCTGATATTCCATAACCAGAAGGGAAAATAGAAATGGAAAGAATCCACATTGCAGCTATATTGTAGCCAAATTCTAGACTTCCAAGGTCAAGGAGAAAATATTGCAAGCAGCCAGAAAGAAACAATTCAAATATTGTGGAAACACAATCAGGATAATACGAGATTTATCAGCTTTTACATTAAGGAATCAGAAGTCTAGGAATATGATATTCCAGAGGTCAAAGGAGGTAGGATTAAAATCAAGAAACACTGACCCAACAAAACTGAGTATTATCCTTCAGGGGAAAAAATGAATATTCAATGAAATAGAAGACTTTCAAGTGTAATTCTTGATGAAAAGACCAGAACTGAAAAAAAAATTTAACTTTTAAATACAAGACTCAAGAGAAGCATGAAAAGGTTAACAGGAAAGAGAAATCATAAGGGACTTATTAAAGTTGAACTGTTTACATTTCTACATGGAAAGATAATATTTGTAACTTGAGACCTCTCCCATTATTAGGATAGCTGGAGGGAATACACACACACACACACACACACATACACACACACATATACATACATACACGTATACATATATGTACATAAGTATATGTACACACAAACACATGCATGCATGCATCTATGTGTTTTGTGTGTGTATGTATATATACATGCACACACATATCTATGCCTATACCTATAACCTATATCTAAACACCTATATCTATATCTATATCTGTCTATAGACAGAGGGCACATGGTGGGCTGAACATGAAAGGATGATATCTAAAAAATAAAATTAAGAGGTGAGAGAGAAATATACTGGGAGAAGGAGAAAGGGAGAGGTAGAATGTGGTAAGTTATCTCTCATAAAAGAGCCAAGAGAATGCTTTTACATTGGAGTGGAAGAGCAGTGAGGGGAAAGGGAATAAGTGAACTTTACTCTCATCAGATTTGGCTTAAGGAGAGAATGATATACACACTCAATTGGTTATGTAAATTTATCTTACACTACAGGAAAGTAGGGAGAAGGGGATAAACAAGGAGAGTATGATAGAAAGGAGGGCAGATTTGAGGAGGAAGTAGTCAGAAGTTATCCACTTTGAGGATGGACAAGGTCAAAGGAGAGAATTGAAAAAATGGAGGCAGGATGGGGTGGAGAGAAATATAGTTAGTCTTTCACAACAAGACTATTATGGGAGTATTTTGCATAACTACATATGTACAATCTATGTAGAATTATTTGCCTTCTTGATGAGAATGAGTGGGGAGGGAAGAAGAGAGGGAATTTGAAACTCAAAGTCTTTAAAAATGAATGTTAAAAATTGATTTTGAATGCAACTGGGAAATAAAGATATACAGGCAATGGGGTACAAAAGTCTATTCTGACTTACAGGAAAATAGAAGGGAAAAGGGATAAGGGGAGTGGTGGGAGTGATAGAAGGGAGGGCAGCCTGGGGGAAGGAGTAATCAGAATGCACATTGTCTTGGATTGGGAGGAGGGGAGATGGGGAGAATATTTGGAACTCAAAATCTTGCATAAGAGAATGTTGAAAACTAAAAATAAATAAATTAATAAGAAAGTCAGCCACAAAAATTGGGGGGTAGGGGAAGAATAAAAAAAAATGCTGAATCCAGTTATTTCTACTCTTGTTCTTTGGCTCCTGGTATGTGTGCATCTGGGTGTGAGACCAAGGCCATTCATTAAAGGTATGCTATAGAGACAGGGGAATAGGAAATGAGTGGGCCTAATCAGGCCAAAATCATGGAAAATGCAGTAGGCATTGAGTTAAAAAATGAGAACAAATGGGTGTGCAAGAACTCCCTTTCTTTGAGGACTGCCTTTAGGAATACTCTGTGTTCCACTAGTGATATACAAGCAAAATGAGTGTCAGGAGTCCTCCTCAAGAGCCAACTGGGCTGGAAGAGTAATATCAGAGGTCCCAAACAGTGATAAGATGATAAGCAAGGAAAAGTGGAGGAGGAACTGTTGCCTTGGGTCCCAATCTGATATTGAACCTCCAGAAGACGTTGAATGGAAAATATTTGGACTACATATCATATCCCTGTGAAAATGACTGATACAAAGAACTAATTTCATGAATCTGAACTGAGCTCCTCAAAGTCCTGGGTTGTGGTATGCCATAAATTGGTGAAGGGTTGCCTTGGTCTGGGAGAAGCCATGAGTGCACAGTATATATGGTAGTGGTTTTAATATATTTCATTTTATTTGATTCCATTTGCTTCTGTATGAATAAAGAGTTCTATAGTAAACAACAACAAAAAAAAGAATTGTAGTTACCACATCAACGAGTGCTTCAAATCATGAATAATAATAGAAATGCATATCAAATAACCCTGATCCTGCAATTTAGCAAAAAAGACAAAAAAATGGCAATAGTCTGTGTTGGAGGGGTTGTGGGAAGTTAGGTACACTGATACAGTTTTCATGGAGTTATGAATTACTAAAACCTTTCTGGAAAACAGATAAAGAGACTAAAATATCCATAGCTTTTGACCCACAGATTTCACTGTTAGACTTATACTCTAAAGAAAAAAGTCCTTATATACACCAGTATATTTATTTCAGCACTTTTTGTGATATTAAGTAATTGGAAACAAAGTAGATATCCATTAACTGAGGTATGTCTAAACAAGTTGTGGTACATGAATGTAATGGGATATTACTATGCTGTAAAAAATTACATGTGTTGAATACAGAGAAGCATGAAAAAATCTACATGAAGTGAAGTGGAGCAAAATAAACAGAACCAAGAAAAACAATATACATGATGATTACAACAATGTAAATGGAAAGGAGAAACACACAGAGAAATAAAAAATAAACTTTGCAAAATTATAAATAATAAGAGTGACTTAAAAGATGAGATATGAGGTAGTCCCAACCTACCTCTTCACAGAGATGTGAGGTCCACAGATGTTACATACATAAAATCAGGATTTTTCTATGTATTGATTGATTGTGTTGATTTTTCTTCTTCCTCTTCTTTTTCTTTTCTTTTTTGTCTTTTTTGTCTGGTATAGTTCTTTGGGAGGGGGAAAAGAAAAGACACTTGGGAAAACTATTTTTGAGGTCAGATTCAGGAGAGTGGTTCTGATGTGAAAGTATTCACTTAGACTTTCTCTGTAGACGTTGGGAGCTTTCATTTACATTAAAAAAAGCAACACGGGCCTTGTTAGCAAGAAGCTACTGAAAAGGCATTTTTTGGGGTGATGCACCCAAGTGGATCTGCTTCCACGGGGGAAAGACAGAAGATAGATCCTGCTCTCCTAAGGGAGCAGAGAGGCCACTGCTTCTATGAGGCAAAGGTGGTTAGCCAAGTTAAAGGCATGGTTTAAACATAATTTTATGGAATGGGGGAAAGGGGACAAGAGTATGGGAGGATATGATACAGATAAGCAAAGAGAATATGAAAGTGGAGGGGAAGAGTTTTTCTGGAATTGGGGAGTGCTTTGTGAAAGCCCACAGGTAAGTCCACAGTAAGGGTTTTCAATATATAGTCTTCTCTGGTCACTTTTCTGGCTGGTCCCATCCTGTAATTTATCTCCTGTCTCACATCCTGCATCTTGCTTGCTTCATCTGCCTGCAGCACTCTTTTCTACCTTACACTATCATGATATATGATATTATGATATCACAAAAGACCCAATAAAAACATTAAAATATATTTATAATATGATAAAAACAAACTTCTTCCCTCTCATTTCTGTTTGATAAGAGAAAGTAGTATTGCTAATAGAAGGAACATTATATATATATATATATATATATATATATATATATATATATATATATATATATATATATATATATATATATATATATATATGGAACATACATGATATCAGATAGAAGACAGGATGTAGAATTGGAAGGGACTTTAAACCCTTTTCTTTTATACATGAGGAAATAGAAACCTAGAGAGGTTAAACGACTTATCCAAAGTTAGATAATGAATTAGTAATAGAGCTGAGATCCTGATCCATGTCCTCTGATGCCAAATCTTATAGTTCTCCACAGCTGCCTATTGAAGTAATGATGCTGTGTTTTTCTTTGGGAGCACACCCAGAACTTCTCAAATTGCATAAATCTACCTTGCTGCATGTTTTTTTTTTTTTTTTTAATTCTTACAAGCATGGAAGAAGAGTATGGGAAATGCTGAAAATGACCTATCAGTTACTAGCACATTCTTAGATAGTTTATTTAATCTTTATGTAGCCTTTCTTCAGCATCACATATTTGCAAAGCCATAAGAAGAAGGTTTAAGACAAACTCAGTTAGTCCTACTGAGAATGAGCAGCACAGCACAAGGATCATATGAAGATTCCTTATCTTCTCCATGCTGACACTACCTAAATATTTTGTTTTTCAAGCTTTGATTGTATCTGGCTATTCTAATTTTCTTCTGTTTCCTTTCTATTTCTGGTGTCAATTGTTTTTATTTTTAAATATATAATATTTTATTTTTATTTTTAAATATGTAATATAATATTTTATTTTATTTTAAGAATTACATGTTAAAACAATTTTTTAACATTTGTTTTTTATTTTAGTTTTGAGGTACAAATTCTTATCCCTTCCTGAATCCCAACATTCCCTCTTCCCTGAGATGGTTACATGTATGCAATCATGTAAAACATTTCCATGTTAGTCCATTTTGTACAAAAAGACTCAAATACAAAAAAGAAAAAAAATGGAAAATAGCATACTTCAGTCTATATTCAGATAATATCAGTTCTGGAGGTCAATAGTACTTTTCATCATTAATCCTTTGAAATTGTCTTGGATCATTGTATTGCTGAGAATAGCTAAGTCATTCATAGTTCTTCATCTTACAATATTACTATTCTCTTGGTTTTGCTCACTTCACTTTGCATGGGTTCATGTCTTTCCAGGATTTTGTGACATCATCCTGCTTTTCATTTCTTATTGAACAACAACATTCCATCACAATTCATTAAGGAGACTCTCTATCAACATAAAAAGCTAAGGAACTGCTATTGTCTATAAAAGCAGGAAGAAGTTTCTGTGAACTCAGGATATTAGTCAACAGCAAGGATCCTGACATACACAGGAGGGCCAACTGTACAGGTTTTTAGATCTGCTTTTCCAAAAGGAAAGCAACTTTTGGGGGAGTCAACAATCTTCTTTAATTACATTCATATGCCAACAGAAAAAAAGAAAGCAGAGGGAAAAAAGGCCAACAGACAGGACTTCCAACTGTCTGACCATAAGCAATACATACATCACAGATCAACAGACAGATTCAACTGTCTGACCATTACATACATACATAGTTATCAGAAAAAGAAGTGCCAGCATCTTGGTTTTCAAAGCTAGGGGGGCTCTTTAGAGGCTGCCCAGAGTCTTGTCTGGCCAAACAAACACTTCTATTGAGTAAGCCCCCAAACAAAACCTTTTCAGAGCTAGAGGACATCATGACCTTTGAGAACCAATGCCTCATTAGAAACTAACAAAAGGTGTGGGCCTTCCTACAAAACAAATCTCCCCTAATCAAGTTTCCCTTAATAGGCAGGCCCATTAAGGGGTGGGGAAGATCTTTAACTCTCATTAATATAATTAACATTATAGCTTCTTACCACAAAGTATTGATTTTCTTCTAGCTCAGTAATATTCAGGTAAATTTTGATCATGTGGAACAGAGGGGAAAGTTAGGAAGTGGTATTTAATACAGAGGGGGCAGCTAGATGGTGCAGTGGATGGCCTTGGAAGACCTGAGTTCAAATCTTGCCTACTAGCTGTAGGATCCTGAGCAAATTACTTAATCCTGTTTATCTCAGTTTCCTCATCTACAAAATTAGCTGGAGAAAGAAATGGCAAATCACTCCATTATCTTTGCCAAGAAAACCTGTAATGGTAATTTAAATGGGAAGATCTTTCCCATTCATTAATAGGCCCATGTGACCTACCTGAGTCACATGGAAATCTGAGTCACATGGAGCCTGTGGTGGGAGGAGTTTGCTGAACAGGTGGAACAGGAAGGGTGGAACAGGAAGTGGAGGAACTAGAACAGAGCTGAGAGGCAATTTGGTCCTGAGAGCTGTCAGAGCTAGGAACAACGCAGGCAAGCTGGCTGCTGGCTAGCATGAGTTAAAGAGCTTGTTTGTGATTTTGTTTAAGGGAATCTGCTTGTGACTTGTTTAATGGATCTGGTTTGTGGGAAGCATAGAAGGGGAAGATTTGGGGTTGGTGTTGTTCTCTGTATTGTTATTGTGTATAGATTTTTGTTACTATTGGATTTGGCTATATGGTGTCTTAATAAATATTTTGGTTCTGTTTTCCATGTGGAGAGTCTCACAATTCAGAATTGCGCCATGATATTCATGGCTGCCTTAGGCACTGTGAATATCACATTGGCACTACAAAACCCCAAATGGGATCATGAAGAAGAGTTGGACATGACTGAATAGCAACTCAATGTAGGCCTATGACAAAATCATGAAATAGATAAATCTTGCCATTTACTCTAGGCACCATTTCATTATCTTTTGCCCTGCTGATGTGCTCTTTGTCTTATGTCCTTCAAGAGACAATGTAGTGAAGTAGAAAATGTACTGATAGACCTGGACTTTAATCCTTTTCCTTGCTGGTCCCCACTAGCTATATGATCAGGCAAATTAATCTCTCTGAACCTCAGTTTTCTCAAATATAACATAGGGATAATAATACCTAACTGGTTGTTGAGAGGATGTAATGAGATAATGTCAAGTACTTTGTAAACTTTAAGGCAGGCATGTACACACACACACATACACTATTATTGTTATTGTTTTTACCACCTTCAGACTGTACCAGATCCTCCAGACCTACCCTTCCTGGAAAAGATCTATGGGTTGAATTTCTTTCTTTATCCAACTCCCTAATATTCATAGAATTCAAGAGCTGCAAGAGACCTTAGAGGTCACCTAGTCCAAGTGATATTATAGCTGAGGAAATTGAGTCTCAGAGAAGATTAGTGACTTATTGAAGATGTTACAAGTATTGTACTATATTTCATGACCCTTATGTGTTGTCTATGCCATTCCACTGGGTTCTGTTCTTAGCTGCATTTTAACAACTCATTCAAACTAATGTGTTTGTGATGGATGGAACTGACATCACTTGAGGAACCAGCCTTCACTAGTAATTCCTGAAGTATTTTAGGAAAACACCTGGATTTGAGCTGTTGAGGATGAAATAGGTACAATGTGAGATTCATATACCTTAATAAGAGGATGAGTCAATATTTCTCTTGTCAAGGCTTGTCTGTTTTATATTGAAAGAGATGATTGATGAATTAAAATTAAATCTGCCTTAATGGTTTATTTGTTTGGGATTGATGAATTAAAATTAAATCTGCCTTAATGGTTTATTTGTTTGGGGGTGTAGACCTGCTTTAGAGTTTTTAAAATGCATATAGATATTTAAACAAATGGGCAAAGTAGTGTGTTTCACTGATATGCATATGAAGAACTGGAGAATTTTAGACTAGTAACTGCGGAAATAGGGACATTAGAACTGTTCTAAGATTATGGTATGAATACAATTTACCTAATTATAGTCAGAAGATGAGAATTTGGTTACTGGAATACTCTACTGTCACCAGCTGCTATGAAGAATAAGAAGGAATAGATAAATATTCTCTGCTCTCTATTATCTGGTGAGGAACAGTTGTAGTAAAGAGAATATTATGATTTGATGATATGAAGAAAGGAAGTCAGATGGCACTTCTCTACATTGTCACTGAGAGGTAAAGAAAGAGAAGGAGAATCTTTCAAAAGAGCAGAGATGGAGAAGATTTTGCCAACTTTAGCATAAATGTCATTTCCTTTTCCTAATGATGATAATAATGACATTACTTCAGCTATTGCTGAAAATGATGGAAATGACAGTTGCTGTTGGGGAACCCCTTCCCCCCTTTTTAGTCTTCTTACACTTTACTCCCTCCCCTTTCCTGTTTATTGACTGACTCTCTGATTCCCTAACCTCTCTCCATGTACTCAATAATTTAATGACAATGACCTTGCTTTTCTTTGCTTATGGCTCTTCAGCTTCTGACTCTGTGGCTTTTCACTGGCTGTTTCCCATGCCTAGAATAATCTTCTCATCTTCACCTCCTGGCTCCCTTTAGAACTCATATTCTTCCTAGCCTACTGCTAATTCAGCATTTATCTTAGTTGTTTGCATGATTTCTCTCCCATAACATGTGAGCTCCCTAGGTGCAGGGACCATGTTTTTACCTTTATTTGTGTCCTCAGCACTTAACACAGTGCCTGGCACTTCATAAATGCTTGCTGATTGACTGACTCAGTTCCACCGACCTGGGGAACTGCTTGGAAGCAGAACATGAGAGAAGGAGCCCAGTGGATTGACTAGTCTGGCTATGATTTGTGCCCGGTGTTAGTCAAGCACAGCATGAATCAGCTCTACTTAGCCATGGGAGCATCTGTTCAACAACAAAGCTATGCTCATCAAGGAACTTTTATGAATTTCCTGAGACAGAAAGAGGATACTGAAATGTATAGTTCCATTCTTCTGAGTAACCCTGGCCACACATATTCTATACATGGGTGCTCTATGACCTTGGGACTTTAGGTATGTATCATTTTTCCCACATACATGTGAAGAATATATGATTTAGTGGGAGAGATAACTGAAGGTTATTGGTGATATGTAACTATTATGTGTTTGATTTGCATTTTCAGGAAATACTTGGTTGAAATTGATTTGGGGATGAAAAAATATACTAGTCACCAGCTATATTCTTGATGGCACTAGTCACATGCAGGGGTTATCGTAAGATCCTGAGAATTAGAGTAGTAAAAGAAATCCCCTGTCCCAGATTCTCTTGATATTATTTTAAGTTAAATTGATCTGTATAAAAATGCTGGAGGAAGCAAGGAACATTGTGATTTTTCTTTGTTTTTGGAATTGTCCCACCTTGGGTTCCTACATCTTTTCTAAGGATCACTTACCCTGGTGAGTAAATAGGGCTTAATATATTCCATTCCTTGGAGTTATTTGCACTTAGAAAGGGACAATGTCTAATCTAAAAGAATATATCTTTAATAGTGGACTTCTAATCAATGGTGGTAAGTTCCAGCGGGGAGATAATTTTGGTCAGGTGAACTTTCCTGATGCTACTCAAGCTGTGTCATACATTTAGTTCCCTACTACCCCCATAATAAAGGTCAGTCTTATCAGTATGTACCCTATTCATTTTTGGATCTTTTCTTCCCTTTTTGACCATTCACAATGTGGTATGATTTCATCCTGTTGGTTTTTTTTCTTCTGATAGACACTGAGATTGCTGGATATGTTTTCCTTTAAGTCCATCTCAGATGTCAACTCCAGAACAAAACCTCTCTTGATTCTTCCAAGAGCCTCCCCTCACACAAACCTCATATAGCACAGTTTTGCCCCGCTCTAATGTTAATCATGTAATATACCATTCTTCAATTAGAAAATAATTTTCAAGAGGACAGGAACTGGGTCTTTAAAATTTGCATTTCTCTTGGTATGTAATTCAGTGTTCCACACACATGAAGCATTTAATAAGTGTTGAATAAACTCATGAATCATTACTGTAATCAGTCTAAGTATGTATGTATGGATTCATATGTATTTTATAACTATTTTATAACTCATGACCATTTTGTAACTAATAAGACAGAGAAAATTGCTGATGCATTTGACCCTATAGAAGTAACTTTAGACTTTTCTCACTATTTAAAATACCAATCACCTCACCAATCACCTTGTTCCAAGGTTTATTAGGTAAAAATTTCAGTTAACAACCTCCAGAAAGGCAGTATGTATATCAGCAAGGACCACGATGTACACAGGAGGACCTATTGTCCAGTCCCCGAAATCTACATTTCTAAAAGGAAAGCAACTTTTTAGAAGTCAGCAATCACTTTATTTTTTTTAATTTAATGTAATTTTTCATTTTTAATACAGTTCATATCACATAAAACAATTCCAGCTTTTGGTCAGGTGATATTTCTTTTTAAAGCATTTACAATATAGACCACAAAAGAATTTTTTTAAACATTAACCAATTGAGACACAATAATATTTATGTATGTTAACTTTGCAAGCCCTTGACCTAATTGTTTCCACAGAATTACTAAGAATTAAAGGACACTGACTTATTGTTGTTGGTCTAAAATCCTATGCCTAATAGCTTAATTTTATACTTAACCTTGGATGTTCCCCTACCAACAATCTATAATTTGATAGATATGGTATTAAGCTTACACACCTTTTGACTATAGGAAATTGCCACTAAGAGTAGGGACATTGCAGCAATCAGTATCTCCCTAACTTCATGTCAATTCCAGGTAGGAGTAGATTGTCAACTTGCATTCAGTCAGGCTTAAAGTCTGCCAGGTGTCAGTGGGGAAGTTGAGTCAGGAGAATCCTACCTCAGCCCAGGCTGAATAGCCACTCTCCCACCCTTCCCATGAGATCACCTTTTTCACTTCATGCCAGCATCTCACAGGCTGACTGGCATCATGGATTGGAGGCTCAGACCGCCTTTCAACAATCACTTTAATCAAACACATGTATCATTCACTTAGTTCAATGGAAAAAGTCAGCACCCTGAACTTCAGAGAAATACAAACAGAGAAACGATCAACCAACAGACAAGGTTTCCAAATGTTTGACCATAAGCAATACATACATCACAGCTCAACAGACAGATCCAACTATCTGACTGTACATACATAGTTACCAGAGAGACAAACACCAGCATCTGGGTTTTCAAAGTGGGGAGGGGGAGCTCCTTAGCAGCTGCTCAGAGTCTTATCTGGCCAAACAAACAATTCCATTGAGTAAGCCACAAAGTAAAAAACCTCACCTCAGAATATTTATATACTTTTCAGAGTCAGAGGGCATCACAACCCTTGAGAACCAGTGCCTCATTAGGAATTAAGAGAAGGTGTGGGTCTCCCCTAAGCAAGCTTCCCTTAATGGGCAGACCCATCAATGGGTGGGGAAGATCTTTAACTTTCAGTAGCATTACATTGGGCCCCATTCAGCATCATGAATAGGATCACAGGGTGTAAAATCTCTATTTGGAGGCAGAAGAGGAGGAAGCAGATATGTCAGGATGGGAGAAACTTGCAGAAGGGGTGGAACAGAAAGGGTGGAACAGAACTGGGAGGAAATGAGTGAGAGTGGTTGGGACAGAGGAGAGAGGACACAAGACAGCAGGCACAGCAGGCACAGCAAGGCTAGTAAGCGTTTGCTTGTGAGAAGGCCCTGGCAGGGGTGGGTGGAAATGCTTTTGTCCCCAGCAGTGCTAATGTATATTGACTTCTTGGCTACTATGAGAGATTTGACTTTCTGGTCTTGGGATTTGGCTTTCTGGTGTCTGAATAAATGATTTTCTTCTGTCTCCTATATGAAAAATCTTTTATACTTTGCTATTCAGAACTATGCCAGCATATTCATAGTTATCTTCATGCTGTGAATATTGCCTGGGAGGTACAATATGGCAAAATGGAAAGATAAACGGTTTTGGAGGCAGAAAACTTAGCCTTGAGTTCCAACTCTCAGTTCCTAACCATGTAGCTCTGGGCTAGTGGAAAGACTATGTGGCTGAGTTTGAAAAGACACCATGGAAAAGAGCAATAGGTTGAAATCGCAACTATATTATTTGTTACCTATATGATCTTGGGCAAGTCATTGAACCCTGTAATCTCATTTTCTTCATTTGGCCTAGATGACCACTAAGTTCCTTTGTACCTATAAATCTATGGATCTGAGTCACCTAAGCCTCAGTTTCCTCCCATATCAAATGAGTACAATAATATTTACAATAATGAACTCATAGGGTTTTGTCATGAAAGTCAACTATAAAACTTAACACGTTATATATTATTTTCCTAAGTCCTATGCTAGTGGATAGAACATTGAACTAGAAATTAACAGTCCTGTATTCTAGTTTTCCCTCTGCTATGAACTATGTAAGTTTGGGTCTTTCATCTTTCACCTCTCTGGATCTTAACTTCTTTATCAGTAAAATAAGTGAGTTGGAGTAGATATTTAAGGTACTTTCTAGGACTAAATTCTGTTATCCTAGACTAATTTTAAATTAAGTACCTTTGTAAGTATAACTAACCCTTTCAATCTGGTGGTTTCCATTAAAAAAGTAACTCTAAATTAGTTCTTGGTTTAGTTTTTCAACAAGAAAATATAACAGAGCAGAGAGGAGGATGTATACTAGCATGACTGGACTCCTATAAAGTAGGCTAGCCATTCTCCATATGCCAGTTCTACTATAAGAAGTGTAAACTCTCTATTTGGGAAGCATAAACAAAGTTTCATGTCAAGAATGGGCCCAATATGAACTATGTACTCCAACAAAGTTGGTGTATTTATTATCTCCCCTTCCACCTCCATTCCTTCAAATTCCTCTCCTTGTCTTTTCTCAAGTCATTTTTTTCTTACTGGAATATCTAATACTCTAGCTTTTTTTTTTTTAAGCCCTCCTTATCCTGTAAAAGCAGAGCTCATTTCTCAGCTCCTTCATGAAAACTTCCCAGACCAGAAAAGAGCTTACAGCAATGTTTTCCTCAGTCTGAGTTTTTCAGCACTCATCTATCTTGTCTGTATAATTCATTCCCATTATGCTTTATGTATATGTGTGTGTCTGCATGTGACTCTGTGTGCCAGGGGGTTCCTTAGTGTGACTTCAAAAAAAGCTGAAGTTCTGTAGAATCTACGAAACAGAAAACAGAATGGTAAAGGGGAAGTCTTCACGTGTAAAATAAATATTTCCCATCCTAGAAAAAATGGGAGATGTGAATACCTTTAATTGAAAGAATTATTAATTATTAATAATTAAAGAAACTTAGCAAGACAACAAATGTCCCTCTAGGCCATAGGCTGCATTCTCACCTTTGTCCCCAGAAACTCATTTATATGAGATTGCCAAAGGAGCACCGGAGGGGAAAAAGACTGAACAAAAACTAATCAACCTAAGTTAACAAGATGTGGCTTATAAGGTAAGGGATTTTTGAGCCAGTAAGAATTTGAAAATAGCTAAGGGTTGTTTCACCAGTTGAAAGAGTTCAATAACACTCCTGTTGAAGTTTGGGGTGGTGAAACCCCAAAATAGCAACATGTAGGTCCTGCCTTGAATGAATTTGATCCAAGCTTTCTTTTAGGCAAAAGCCAAGATTTATTAAAACACCAGTCAGGGTGGGAGTGATTCTAAAAATCCACAATATTGACCAGACTGAATTTAAACCAGTGGTTAGACTCTTAAGGAATCTGAGCACTTTAATGGAGGCCAGATGGATCTTTTATACTGAAGACTGTGGGAAGAGAGAAGAGGTCTTAGAAGGAATTAAGAAGTGGTGGCTTAGGGTAGGGTCAGATGCAGACAATGAAAGGGCAGTTAATTAACTGGGAAGGTCTGGTTCCTCCTGGAAAACACTAGGGACCTGGAGAAGTTTAATGGCTTGTCTGTGGTCATGTAGCCAGAATGTGTCAGATTCGAGACTTGAACCAAAGTCTTCCCCAGCTCCAGATTCAGGCCTTAATCTACTACTTTACTCTTCCTCATCTGTTGCCTTGTAGTTTAGTGACACCTTCATGGAAATGTTTGTTATCTCCTCAAACGAGGACCACATACATACACACACACACATATATGCACACATATAAATGTATGTGCATGTTTACATATATACACATATACATATACCCACATATATACATACATACATGTATATATATGTGTATATATCGTTTTATATGTGTTATATGTAATATATATGTGTGTGCATAATATTTTATTATCTTTGATAGCAAAGTATATCTTTGATATACATCTTTGTATTTCCCATAGGATTTTTTTTTTACAGAGTAAGGAGCAACAATTGATTGAAATCCAATGATTTCACATAAGAAATGGTCCTGCTTTGAGTTGCCCTAAAGATTTTATTCTCACAAGTAGTAATGAGAAAGATTTAGTGGTATAGGTGTTTATTCTCCAGGATTTACTCAATAAACTCCAGTGGCTCCCTATTGCCTTCAGGACCAAATGCTCTGTTTGACATACAAAGTCCTTTACAACCTAGCCAGCTCCTAACTTTCCTTTCTTCTTATTACCTTACTTCCTGACATGTACTCTTGATTCAGTGATGCTGGCCTCCTTACCGTTCCACTCACAATACTCTCCAACTCTCTGATACGGGTATTTTCTCTGGCTGTTACCCCGGCTTGGAATGTTCCCCTTCCTCTGCTTTGATTGTTGACCTCTCTGGCTTCCTTTAAATCCCAACTATTTTTTTATTAGAATTTTTTAGAATTCATCTCTAATCTTCCTTAATTCCCTTTGTTAAATATCTCTTATCTTGTATATAGCTTGCTTTGTATTTATTTGTTGCATACTGTTTTAGGCAATTTAAGATTATAATCTCCTTGAGAACAGGGACTGTCTTTTGCCTTTCTGTATCCCTTAACACAGGCATTTGCATAGTGCCTGACACATTGGAGACACTTAATAAAGGTTTATTAATTGATCAGTTCTCTTCAGGAAACAGTTTAATCACTCTCTGGCAGTCAAATATTGATCTTGTGGGGTACTAGACAAAAATGGACTTCAGCTCCCTCCAAACTGAAACTGGAAACCTCAGAAATCCTTGTGACATCAAAATATTCTGAATTGGGCAATCATCCAGGGCTGTAATAAGCTCCCTGAGAACTTGTAATAATTTGAATCCAAGACTTTTGGAATTCAGATTAAGTTGTAATCATTTGATTCAATTTTACATAGCACTATTTTAGGTCAACAGCTAATGGTAACTTGAAAAAGTTAATAAAATTTCCATTAATAACTAACAAAATTAGGAATGGCTTAGGGCTTAAAGTAATAGAGTATGATTCTTCTTCCATTCATACTAGGCTTCCCTAACTCAAAGGAATTAAAGACTACTCTTTAATTAAATCAGGTAAATGGCCTGTTGTGAAGGTGCTTAGTATCTATTAGGGAGTTAACAGTATTTATTGAATGAATACCACAGAGCACTTCTGGTTGCCACCACCACCTGGAATCAAAATATCCCCATAAATGTGTATCTCATTCACTAAAGACAGGAGTTTAGGGTCGCTACTACCATGATATGCCTAGATAATTTGGGCTAAAAGTTCATCTGAGCGCCTGTTATAAATATAAATCTGCTACAAATGCTATGTTGGTATTATGTATGGTCTTATCCATAAACAAATGGATATTCAGTAATGTTAACTGCTGGCTTGCCTGTATGGAAGTAAGGGTTTTGAAAGGTGACAAAGGGGTACAAATGGATCTGTGCATCTTCTCTGATACCTTTTTGTTGCTGTTGACTTTTTATTTCTGTTGTCGTTTGTTATTGTCTTGTCATTCCAGACAAGAAGTTTGGCAGTAAGTCAGGCTGCCATCATGTCTTGGCTTTAGTGTCAGCTGCTTTCAGTAGAAAAGGTATATGGGGGAGTGGGTATCGAAGGGTGACGTTTAGGGTTGGATTTGGAAAACATTGCCCATTCTGATAAGATGGTACAGGTATTATTTGCAATTGCATAGTTGGCATGACATAAAACTAAAAGGATGGGCACTGCTACTATCAAGCAGCAACTGCGGTGCTTTCCAAATTTAATTTGGGAACTTGGATTAGAAAGAAATTTCATAATGGGCCAGATTTACTCAGGGAAGATTTTTAATTAAAAAAAAAAAGTTTTGCATTTGTGTGTACATTGAAGTGATGGTATGAAATTCACTCTGAAGGCAGATCAAGTCATAATGCTGTATTGACTACAAGGATACTACACATCCATTACATATGTAAGGAGCTAACTCTGGGCATGCACAGTTCTCTTATGCATATCTTGTATTTTCCCACCATATACCTCCTTTGATTGGCTGCTTTGCTGGAACATTTGGCATCTTCAAAACTGGTCATACTGAGACAATCTCTTTCTGCCTTGCCTTTTTTTGGATGCTTCTTTTTTGCCACTGTGGCTGGTAAAGATAATAGTTTACCTACAGTAGCATGGGTACCAGAAACTGAACTAGGAGGGTGGATACCTTCTCCCTTTTCTCTCATTTATCTTGACTGTGGAATATGGGCCTGGGGTTATTTGTCTTGTTCTATTTTTGATTGTGTCTGAAGTTGAAGGTACTAGTGGTGATCCCTACCAGACCTAGAGTGTAAGTTACCCTGAACTTGGAGCCAGGATCATTGGCAGGGTATTGCAATCAGCTAGCCCAATTGAGAAACCTGGAGAAGTCAGGATTCCTGGGTCTCAAGTCTTGGGATTTGGGACTGTGATTTATAGGAACTGAGCTAAACTAAAAGTCTAATATCTTCTTCCTCTCCCCAGACAGTGAGGTGGTATGGAAGTTGTGGGAATTAGGTCTCCCATGTGTTGGGAGAGTAGGTTTGTATATTTGTGATTATACTTTTGAAATAAATATTCTTTTGTAAAAGCTAATCTGACATTTTGGTTTAAAGGAAACAGGGTATAGGAGACTGCCCCTACACTTAGGAACACTATCAGTGAGAACTGGAGCCATTTGCGGAAAACCTAGGTACCCACTTCAAAGGGTACCAGAGAACCCAGGGTGAGGTATGAAATATAACATACCTGAGCCTTCAGGCAGTGGGGTAAGGTAATCAGTGTTGCAAATAAATAATAAAAATCTACAATGAAAAGTATTTTAATATCCTAAGAATTATCTTTGTTTACTTTTAGGGTGAATTAACCCAAAGGTTGTTAACCTTCTTTTAAAACCATTTTGATGACTGACCAAAATCTCTGAATTGCCTCAAGGACAATGTGAATCCTATAGGGATTTCAAATCAGCGGAAAAATATTTTTAGTGTATAGTATCTGGTTGTCTACGTATGGAGAGGCTTAATATGTCAAACAAAAATAATGTTTAAAAATAATTGGCTAGATCATACACATACATAGTATCATTTTCCAAGTTGAATTACTAAAGGAGTAATGAATGATTCTAACTTGCACAAAATTCCATTTTACTTGCAATTACATTATACTTATAACATGTATGTAAAATACAGCATAGGACAAATTTATATACTGGAATCTTTTCAGATATTCCAGGCTAGAATGAAAAATTCTTCTAGAATTACAGAGGAAGTGAATCTTGCCCATGGTCCTTGAGTAAGTGACCACATGTGAATGCTGGTAGTTAGTGGTTGTTTTTCTCTTTATAGCTGTCCCCTTTGATGCTACTACATATGTCTGAATACCTTGATGCATTCATTCTACATGGGATTTTGGTGGTCATGCATGCACCCTATATCTGTGAATGATGGTTTCACTTCCAACCCACAAATATTTCATTCCTAGCCTAATGCTTCAGAAGAACTGAAGAAAACATTTGTTTAAGCAGAGTTTATTTAGAATATTCTGCTGCTAGGGTTATCTCACAGATTGGGCAAGTTCCATAAAAATAACTCTCAAACTATTTGTACTCAATTAGATGTTTATTTAAAATTTCCTTTTGGTTTAATGCTGTAAATGTATTGTTCATTTTTTACATACCAGGCTGTGTTGTTTAGTCTCAAGGGCATTACTTGTTACAAATTTAACAACTGTGACATATTAAAAAACAGCATTTAGGGAAGAAATTAGGTTTGACAGGATGTGACCAGATGTTTCCGTGGTGTTGTGCCAAAATGTCACATAAATGCCAACAAGATTTTACTAGAGATTTTTTTCAGACTCCCTCTACCTCATAGTTCTGCCTCCTAAGCAATTCTACCATATTTTAGATGTGATGGCAGAAGTTTCTGCATTTTATTTTTATATAGTTTTCTTGAGGATATAAAAAATATGTTCAATTTATTTTAATTTTCTCAAAAACTAAATCCCAAGCACTTAAAACTAAAATAAAAACTGTCTTTACAATTCAATATGCTAAAGACATGAAATGCTAATACTATTTGCTGCCTTGTCTGTCAGTTCAATTCTTTGGATCTTAGTTTCTTCATCTAAGAAATGAGTGGGCTAAATTATCTCTAAAGTCCTTTTCATTTCTAACAATTCAGTATTCTCTGACTGTGAGACAAAAACTATTCAATGTCCAGGTCCCTACCTTGACCTGGAAGAGAGAGCTAAGAAAGTTATTTGACCTGTAGGCCCTCTTCACCTTTTTGACTGAGCCTACCAATTAACACAGGAGGGAACTGCACAACCATGAAGTAACTACAACAAAAAATCCATATATATTGATTGATGGATAGATTAGGTCTTGGATTGATTTCTGAATTTGAAGATATTCAACAAAGAACTTCAAAGGAACAATTTTTATTCAATAGCACATAAGTTGCAAACATATCTTCAACATACTTTTTTGTTGTAATATTTGTTTTATTTTAATATTAGGTATTATGGTTTAATTTCTAGAAATTTGGTAAAACATATATCAGAACTCTCAGAATAATTTTCAGCAAGCGAGAATTATATTTCCAACTTTTCACATAAATGGACATTTGTGTGTGTGTAAATATCTATCTGTATGTGCATAGACACAGAAACAAATACGTACTACAGTACTCTAATGGTTCTCCAGTTTCATTGATGTGAGTATTACCTCCAAAGATGCAGACTGTAATCCATCCCTTTCTGCTCATTTTGAAGGAAATCTGGTCCATGTCATCTCACAAATTCACTCCCACAGAGGATTTAATCATTTTACTAAGGGGCCTTCCTCAAGTTCTCTTGACATTGCGAGGACATCAGTGGGATGTATGGGTTATATAGCTCTTACCACATGACCTTTTTCAATTATACAGTTTTTAAAAAATATTTTTAAAAAAGTTTCACTTTAACCAGTCCTGCCATATTTAATTTACAAAACCATCACGGCTTTTCCCCTATATTTTCCCTAATACATATATTTTTCTCATGCCCTTTATAAGGGAAAAAAATCCACCTTTCCTCAGAAAACCCCAGAGCTGACTTTCACTCTTCCCATTTTTTGTTCACTTTTGTTAGTTTTTAAAACATTTTTAGTTAAAGTTTTGAGTTCCAAATTCTATCCCTCCCTCCTTCCCCTCCTGCCTTCCTGAGACTGTAAACAATCAGATATAGGTGCAATTAAAGCACTTCCTTGCAATACTTCAGACTTAGTTATTGTTCCTGTGCTGTGCCCACATTCCAACAGCACAGTCAGGGGATGGAATGTTTGGAATGTCTCCACCCTCTAAAATATTTTTGGATTAGGCTTATGTCTTTTCCCTGAAAACTTTCTGTCAAACATCATTTGTTTAATGAATTTTATATTTGTATGTGTTGTTGACCATGGACCAAATCATGGAAAACTGAATGATTAACTACCAAGGGCCAAAGCCATTTTTTAAACCTTAAAAAAGTCCCATGGGGGTAAGAAGGGTGATACTTGGAGTCATCCCTCCATTAGGTCTCTGCTTTGCTGAACTTACTACATGCAGGAGATAATGGAGGCTAGATAACATCATTGGTTCTCAATTCAGAGAACATTTAGTTTCAGATTCCATTTCTGATGCTTACTACCTGTGTGACCTTGGGCAAGCTCATTGTCTAGGCCTGTTTTCTTATCTGCAAAATACAGGGTTCTGTGGTCCTTGTTAGCTCTGTAGCAATGATTTTTGTGGGCTTTTAGTTCACAATAGTCCGAAGTAAAGTCACTGTGCACAGATACAAGGCCATATAGTGTGTTCATGTCAGGGGGCCCTCCAAAGGGCCTGAAACTGGCACACCTCTTGGAACCACAGCAAGAGATAGGGCCAGCTCCCAAAACCAATGTAATTTCCAATATCTGGTTACTCCAATTTCTAGTTAGTTAATTGTACATGGAAAATAAAGTAGAAAAAGGTTCATGATTAACACCCATGTTGGATCACCAAGAGGAGAAACCAAGAGGTGGGGTGGAGAGGGGAAGCTAATTCCAGCCTCCTCATTTAGAATTGTAGAGGTATGCAGATGACATCAGGAGCAGGAGCAGGAGCAGGTAGGCCCCTTCTAGCTTATAGTGAAAGAGGGGTCCAAGGTTGATCTAGTGCAAATTTCCACTCTAGAAATGGATTAAGCATAATCCTAAAAGGCAAAAAATGGATTTTTGATAAAACAGATGATTTTCCAGGTTTCTAATAAAAAATATGATGCAGGATAGAATCTTTAAAATGTAAGCAAAGAAAACAAGAAGGTAAAGACATCAGATAAATGAAGGACAAAGAGACAAGTATTCTTTCAAAATCCTGTTGTTTTCAAAGACAACACAGGGAGTAAAGAAAGCTAAACATAGAGCTTGGTTGTAGTATGGTTCTGCTTTGTTGGCCTTAAGAGAGAACACAAAAAGATGAGGAAAAAAGAATAATCTAGGGGAGAACGTTCAAGAAGAGGGGAGAAACATTTCTCATATAACAATGAATTACTCTTGCCCTTCTGTCTGGTGGTCAAGTGTCTTCACTTTTCCTACAAGATTATTCAATACCCTTGGGGGTGGGGAGGTTGGGGAATCTCTCTGTTTCTGGCATTAGTCATAGAGCTCACTTACTGGTTTTTTTTTCTCTCGCAATATTAGTACTCTGAATACCCTAATTCCATTGAACCACTTAGCATTAGATTCACAAAAGTATAGTAAGAGCAAACAAATATTTTTGCCAGCACCTTGGAGAGTCATCCCCCCTATACTACCTCGGTCAAGGGAGAGGGAATAGGTTTATAGATAACTTAGTTTCTATATAGCATTAGTCCCACCACATTGCAAAGTGCTGTCTTCTACTTGTGTCCTGAGATCCTGACTTCTCAGGGCTTCTTTCCTGGGCTGGCTTTAACATCTAATAGTGAAATCTAAAGTGGAATTTTTCAGAGCTTTTCAGGTAACTTTCTGTTTTTCATAGAAGCTCAGCTTGGTTTGGACTCCAGGGAACATCATGCTTTCCTCAAAATAAGCTGATCACTTGAAATGTCATCATGGTGCAGATTGACAGTTTCCATCAGTGGCTCAATTTAGTTTCAACTCTATGGAATGTCCTGATCCTATACAACATACTTCCTGTACTCTCTTACCCCCTTTAGCTTCCTTTTGTTTTTGTCTCTCTCCCATTAGACTATGAGCTCCTCAAGGGCAGGGACTATCTTTTCTTTCTTTTTCTCATTTGAATCTAATACTTAGCACAATATTCAGTACTGTGCATCTAGGTGCATCTAGAGCTGAAAACAACAAAAAGACCCAAACTCCAACCTATTCCTGAGATTACATGGCCTGGGGAAAGGGAAAGGTTGTGGGCCTTAGGTCTTCCCTGCTTATTGCATGATTTGACTCTGAGTTTTTCACCCCTGAATGTTGCTGCAAAGAGAGGTAGAGAGATTACAAAATTAATAGAAAAATCTGCTTCCAGCTATCTAAAAAGCTAACCCAGAATCTCCAGAATCTCTCAGTCCTTCTGTCTTCTAAAAGTGTGTCCCTGATACATCTACCAGAGGGGTCCCTTTATTAAGATGGAGGCACCTAAGGGTGATATGGACATGCATGAAGCCCAGCTATACTCATAATTGGGGTATGTATACACACATGTATATATATATATGTACATGCACACATACACACAAATATATATGTATGTGTATGTATGCATGTATATATAAAGTGAAATGGAGAAAGGAGTTAGAGATCATAAAATTCAAGAGTCCAATCAAGTGTGAAATGCAGAGGATTAGGAAATAACTCTATAATGTTCAACTTCTACCCTCTCCAATCGCAGGGAAAGAGAGACTGCAGGGGTAAGGGGTTTTGAGAAGGTGTGAGTTTCAGAGTTATTTTCATCTTATAGAATGATGAGTTTCTGGAGATCATGAAATCCAGATTAGCAGGGTGGAAAATGATGAAGTTGCCTAGTTGCTGTCTTCAAGTAGAGTATCTAGGATAAATTCTAAGATATTCATCATCTTTCCTCTCCAACCAGAAAGCAGAAATTCAAGGAGTGCTGAAGACGTGTCATGTTTGGAGTTGATTTTATCTTGATCATGAAACCCTGAAAGTCAGTCAAGTGGGAAATGATGAAATATTGATTAAAAATGAGATTTGGCAGAATTTACAGCAATAACCAGGCTAATTTTATACCGAGAATGCAGGGTTAGTTCAATATTCGGAAAAGTATAAACACAAATAGGGGGCACAGTGTGTTGAGCCTGGAGTCAGGAGGACTCCTCTTTCTGAGTTCAAATCTAGCCCCAGATACTTACTAGCTATGTGATTCTGGACAAGTTGCTTCATCCTGTTTATCTCAGTTTCCTCACATATAAAATGAGCTGGAGAAGGAAATGCCAAACTAGTCCACTGTCTCTGCCAAGAAAATGCTAAATTGGGCCATATTAACAACAAAACCAATAGAAGTCATGATTAAGTAATTAGATGAAGAAAAATCTTCTGACAAAACAGACAATTAATTTGTGTTTGTTTTTTTAAGCAAGAAAATACAGGAATAAATGGATATTTCCATAATATAGTAAATAGTATCTACCCCAAACCAGGATAGATAGCCTTTACGATAAAATTAGGTTAAAGCAAGGCTGTTTATTGTTATTACTTTTGTTTGTTACAATTGTAGAAAGGTCAGTTATTTTAATAAGAAAAGATAAAGAAATTGATGGAATAAGTATAAAAATGAATAAAACAAAATTATCTCCTGCAAAGAATACAATGGTTTATTGGAAAATTTGAGAGTCAACTAAAAAACTGAAGCAACAACTTCATTAAAGTGAAAGGATGCAAAATAAATTCACACATATCATTAGCATTTTTGAAATTACCAAGAACATCTAGCTGGGAGATGTTTAAAAAGCCCAGTTCCATTAAAAATAATAGCACTTATCAAAAAATCAGGAATTGTATGAACACATCTATAAAAGTCTCTAAAGAAATAAGCGAATACTTAAAAAATGGAAAAATATTAATTACTTATTAATTGGTATGTTATAAAATGACCATATAACCTAAATTAATTTACAGATTTAGCACCATATCAATGAAACTACCAACTTTGTAGAACAAGATGAGGTTATAACAGAATTCATCTGATGGTACCAAAGATCAAGATCTAAAGGGAAATAATTTTTGAAACGAGGGAAGGAAGATATCCTAGCAGTATCAGATTTCAAACTATCCTAAAAGTATACTATAACATTTTCACAATTATTTGGTAAGTGGTTGATCAATGAAACAGATTAGGGGAGAAAAAGTCCTAGAATAAAACAAATATAATAACTAAATCCAAGGACATCAAATATGTGACTAAGGACTGCTATTTCACAAAAATTATGGGGAAAACTGGAAAACAATCTGGAAAAAAAATGAACATTTCATATCATAAACCACAATAAGCTCCTAATACATTAACTAAATATAAAAGATCATATTGTAAACAAATTAGAGGAAAATAAATACCTTTAAGAACTATGAATGGGGGTAGCTAGGTAGAACAATGAATGAAAGACTGACCCTGGAGTCAGGAAACCTGAGTTTAAATCCTTCCTCAGACACTTACTAGTTATATGACCCTGGGCAAGTCACTTAATCCTAATTGTCTCCAAAAATAAAATAACTATGGGTGAAGGGGAAGTTTTTGACCAAACAAGGAATCAAGATAATGGATCACTTTGATTACATAAAAATGGACCCTTTTGACTATATGAAATAGAAAAGTTTTTGAACAAATGAAATTGATGCAGTTATAATATGAAATGGAAATATTTGTATCATATTGCTCCAGTAAAGGCAATCTGCATATCTATCTATCTATATCAATATATATATAGATATATATCTATATATATAGATATATACACATATGTAAGAACAAGAGCTATTCTCCAATAGACAGTCAAAGGATATAAGTGGACTGTGTTTTTTAAAGACATGTGAACTACCAGCAATTCAATGAAATCAAATCACTATTAATAAAGGAAACAAAAATTAAAACAACTCTGATGTTCTGCTTCACACACATCAGGTTGTAAAAATGACACAAAAATGACAATAGTTGTAGAGGCTGTGGGAAAAGAGCCATAATATTGAACAATTGTATTTCTAAAGTATTCCCAGAATTTGAAACAATTCCACAAAAGTCACCAAACTGATGAGACTGTGGGTCTCACTGGCACACATTGGGCCCCAGAAAACCCAGAGTAGGCATCAGGGAACTGAGTCACTGGCAGACATGGCAGTTTCCAGACTTCTCAACTCACGAACAACAAAGACAACTTAGAAGGTCAGCAGGAAAGGTCTGTGGAATGTGGGTGAGAAAGAAGTGTGGTCTGGCCCCAGCCCAAATCTCAGAGCTGTGGAGGTGGTTGCAGTGGCAGCAGCAGTGACAACAGCAACAGTTGCTTCTGGAGCTCTTGGCCCATAGATGGTGTGGGGATCTTGTGGCTGATCAGAAGGGGGACTGTAGGGATATTTTTACTGGAGCTTTTGTTTTGACATTCCTTGAATCTAGGTCACAGTCCTGGTTGGCAGTCCTGGGGCAAGGAGGAGCACTGCTGTGGCAGAACTCATCATGGCTATGGAGAGGGAATCCTCTTCACATTTCTAAGGCAGAAAAGAGTACTTCTGTTACTCACAGAGCAGAGCACAGACCAGGAGAGAAATAAACACCTCTCCTTTGATCATACAAACTTGGAAGAACTAAAAATGTACAAGTTCCTAGATATATCTCTGAAAACAGTTTCACAAAACCCCTAAAGCTTGGGACAGTGCAGTCACCACTCTGGAAGCAAAGTCCTACCTTATCAATGAGCTGAAAAGTCAAGTAATTGACTGGGAAAATGAGCAAACAGAAGAAAAATATCAGACTATAGAATTTTACTTTGGTGACAAGGAAGATCAAAACATACAACCAATAGAAGACAACAAAGTCAAAGTTCCTACATTCAAAGTCTCCAAGAAAAATATGAATTGCTCTTAGGCCATGAAAGAGGTTAAAAAACAATCTTGAAGATCAAGTAAGAGAAATGGAGGAAAAATTGGGTAGAGAAATGAGAGAGATGTAAGAAAATCATGAAAAATGAGTCAACTACTTGTTAAAGGAAACCTCCTCAAAAGTAGAAGAAAATAGCACCTTAAAAATAGACTTACCCAAATGACAAAAGAGGTAAAAAAAAGCCAATGAGGAGAAGAACGCCTTGGAAAGCAGAATTGGTCAAATGGAAAAGGAGATCCAAAAGCTCACTGAAGAAAATGGTTCCTTAAAAAATTAAAATGGAGCAAATGGAAGCTAATGACTCCATGAGAAATGAAGAAATGATCAAACAAAACCAAAAGAATGAAAAGGTAGAAGACAATGTGAAAGATTTCATTGGCAAAACCACTGACCTGGAAAATAGACTCAGGATAGATAATTTAAAAATTATTGGAGAGCCTGAAAGCCATGATAAAAAAAGAGCCTAGACATCATCCCTCAAGAATTATCAAGAAAAACTGCCCTGATATTCTAGAGGGCAAAATAGAAATTGAAAGAACCTCCCAATCACTTCCTGAAAGAGATCCCAAAAGGAAAAATCCTTGGAATATTGTAGTCAAATTCCAGAGTTTCCACGTCAAGGAGAGGATATTTACAATCATCCAGGAAGAAACAAGTCATGTATTATAGAAACAAAATCAGGAAAACACAAGATTTATCAGCTTCTACATTAAGGGATCAGAGAGACTTGAATATGATATTCTGGACATCAAAGGAGTTAGGATTAAAACCAAGAATCACCTACCTAGAAATACTAAGTAAAACAAAGAATTTCAATGAAATAGAGAACTTTCAAGCATTCTTGATGAAAAGACCAGAGCTGAATAGAAAATGTGACTTTCAAAATATAAGACTAAAGAGAAGCATGAAAAGGTAAACAGGAAACAGAAATCATAAGGGACTTATTAAAGGTGAACTATTTATATTCCTACATGGAAAGATGATATTTGTAACTCATGAGACCTTTCTGAGTATTAGGGTAGTTGGAGGGAATACATATACACACATACATATGTATACACACATATATATGAACACATACAGACATACATATATCTGTGTGTATATATACACACATAAAGAGGGCACAGGGTGAGTTGAATATGAAGGGATGCTATTTAAAAAATAAAACTAAGGGATGAGAGAGAGGAATGTACTGGGAGAAGGAGAAAGGGATAGGTAGAATGGGGTAAATTATCTCCCTTAAAAGAGCCAAGAAAAAGCTTTTACATTGGAGAGGGAATGAGTGAACTTTTATCTCATCAGATTTGGCTTAAGGAGGTAAGAACATACACACTTAATTGGGTATAGAAATCTATCTTACTCTACAGGAAAGTAGGGAGGAAAGGGATAAGAGAGAGAGGGGATGATAGAAGGGAGGGCAGATTAGAGGAGAGTAATCAGAAACAAACACTTTTGAGGAGGGAAAGGGTCAACAAAGAGAATAGAATGAATGGGGGCAGGATAGTATGGAGTGAAATAGTTAGTCTTTCACAAGATGGCTATCATGGAAGTGTTTACATGACTACACATGTATAACCTACATCAAATTACTTGCTTTCTCAATGAGGGTGAGTGGGGAGGGAGGAAGAGAATATGGAACTCATAATTTTAAAATTGAAAGTTGAAAATTGTTTATACATACAACTGGGAAATAAGATATACATGCAATTGGATATTGGAATCTATCTTGCCCTACAATAAAATTGAAGGGAAGGGGAGAAGAGAATGAGGGATATGACAGAAGGAAAGGCAGATTAGGGAAAGAGGTAACCAGAATGCACACTATCTTGAGGTAGGGTGAGGGGAGGGTTGGGAAGAAAATTTGGAACTCAAAATCTTGTGGAAGTGAGTAGTTGAAAACTAAAAATTAATAAATTAATTAAAAGAACTGGAAATAAAGTAGACACCCTTCAAATGTGGAATGAGCCAACACATTATGGTTTAAGAATATCATTATACCATAAGAAATAATGAATGAGAAGAATTCAGATAATAATTCAGAAGATTTGTATGAACTGACTTAGAATGAAGTGAATTTTCTGATGGTGATATGGAATCAAGTGAAGACTTTAATAATATGATAATAATGTAAAGGAAAGTAAATTTAAAAGAATTAAGAACTCTAATTAACAAAATTATTAGTTATAACTACAAAAAAGTTAATGGTAAAACACATCTATCAGTTTGACCCATTGTTGGATCTAGCTAGTCCCCACTGCTCTTTTGCACTAATGACCAAGCAAAGTACTGACCTGATTCATCCTTGGTAATCTTGGTCTCTACTGGGGAGTGTTAAGCTCCTTTTTTCCCCTTTCTCATACTTTTTAACTCTTTATACTCCCCCTCCCCCCATGACAAAACCTCAGGAGCATTTGCTGAAAATTCAGGTTTGGCTCATGACTAGGATTTCTCCAAAAAGCAGATGAAATATATATGTGTATGTAATATGAATGAAGAGTGGGACAGATATTTATTTATTCAATACAAACAAAATCTAACCCTACTCACTCACAAGCACAGTTTGACAAGAGATTCAAAATAGGATATAGTAACTAATAATAACTGTTATACTCTTTACAGAAGTTAATACCTAGAAGAACAAGACATGATGCAGTTTGTGGGACTGCTGGAGTCATTTTAAATTTTGCCATGGCTCAGCATTGTCCAAACAATTCCTTCCAAGTCCCTTTCTTCTGGTAAGCCAGGCCAAGGATTTGACTCATTCTGGAATCATTGTTTCCTTCTCCTCAAAAAAATGCCATACAGTAATAGATATAGAGAGATCGACACCTGTGCTAACAGAGGACCCAGGAGCACTGACCTTTCTGAAATCATATGGTGGGTTCCAGGACTGGAAATGTTCATCTTATGATCACCTACACTCAAGAAAGAAACACAAAACTGAAAGAACAACTAAAGTTAATCACAAGTTTACTTAAGTAGGATATGCAATTTAACTGATATGGTAGAGTATAAGGTGAAGAAAGGAAAACAAGTCTTTTTCCTACTTCTTAAAGAAGAACCTTGGTAATCTTGAAAGGTCTTCTATTTTTTTAATTGATGCAGTACCCTAACCCCATTCTGCTGTTATGAGGCAAGAAGAAAAGGACTAAGAGACCACTTAGAGTTTGTTATGTCATCTCGAGTATCAATTTATTCATCACTGATTTTTTTGAGGAGAAGAATTTCCAAAGGGGAAAAGAATAGAAAGTGAGTGAAAGAAAAAAGGAAGGAAAAGAGGGTAAATGAAACATACACAGCATAGAAAAGAAGGAAGTTTAGAAAGAAACACAATCAGGGCACTTATCACTGTATTAATTTTAATGTACACTTTAAAAGCTATGTAGATGTTCTCAGGTTTATATAGTAAAAAATATGTTATGTTTGATGTATTAGTGAACATTTTTCAGGCCAGTGAAACTGATGGTAAGGCAATAGTATTTTTCAAATATATTGTTAACTAGATTACAGTATTGAATAAAATATTGAGTACTGTTCTAATCAAAATGCCAGTCACTAAATAATTTTTAAAGAATTATGCTATAGACTCTGCAAAGTCAATAAAACAAAATAAAATAAAAATAAAATTTTATTTACATTAGAAAAAATACATTAAGTTCATACCCCAAGAAAAAGAAATCTCTCTATGCACCAGTGCTCTTAACTGGGCTTACATACTTCCACTCACTTGTCATTCTCCACACAGGTCTTTATTCTTGGTTGTGCAATTTTCAAGGACCTTCATAAGCCTTTATTATTTTTTTTAATAGAATACACCGGCAACATAAGGTAGGTACTATTAATCTCCATTTTATAGGCAAGGAAACTGAGACATAATAGATGAGCTACTTTTGAGAGTCTGTCACACAATGAGTCAGTTAATTAAACTGAATTAGAACTGAATTTTTAGTAACACCTTATGGGTCATCAAAATGGAATGATTGTGAGGTCTTTAAAACTTTAACAAAGGGACTGGAGGAAAAGTAAGGTGCTTCATGAAAAAGATGGTTACTAATTTCCTTTAGAGATGAATATATTCTCTCACTATCTGGCTTCCATTGTACCTTATTAGAACATGTTCCTAAGAAGGTAATAGGGAGTTTCTTCAGAGTATCCACTTGACTTTTATAGATAGCAACGTTATTGTAAAACTGAGGAAGTCCTGAGTCATGACAGCATAAGGCTTTTAAGTTTTAAAATGTTAGTCCATGCACACATGTACATGTACACATAGTCATTACTGTCCTACTCCCCAACTCTCAAATTATCTTCTGCTTTGGATAACCTGTGAAATTTACCAAGGTTCTGCTCTCTGTGGCCTGCTATAATATGAATAACAATAGATAGAAATGGTAAAATTATTTTACACCATTGATGGTTGATAAACAGGCAGATAATGAAACTTTTGAAAATTTATCTCAAGGAACAACTTTCCAAGGGTATTAAAGCAATATTACAAGACAATTTATTTTTATACTCTTTTCCTTTAAAAGCAATCATCAAGATTTCCAAATTGTCAAATACCTGGCCAGCTGGCAGTTGCCATAATGCCCAGAAAATGCCCTTACCCTCAAATTAAAATGTAATTGGGAAATGTTTAATAAAATAAATAAAAACACAATACAACATAGGCAATGTTAATTTGTGTTTTATAAATTCAATATGTAGCCTGCAGAAATAGATATATTTCTACTTAAGTTTGATACTACTGATCTAAAAGATTTTCAGTCACAAAGTAGGAAGGAAACTGTTAAAAGTTAAATTAAGAAGTAAAGGATGGTTAAAACTTTATTGAGTTTTACTCCCCAATGCTACCCTTCACACTGTTCTGTGTTTCTCACTCAGTGATAAATTCTAGGTGCAGAATTCTTATGTATCTAAAAATAATGTTTACTTAGGAAAAAAATGAAAAATCAATTTCCCTTAGGTGAAGCACATTTCAAGTAACATTCTTATTGGTCATATTATATTTTCTAACCTGGAAAATGACAGTATTTAAGTTTATCTTGGTCACTCACTTTTCACCACAGGAAAATAATCCTGTTCTTCTGACTTTACTTTGGATCTAGTCCATGCAGAATATACAATTTACCCATCAAAACATTGAGATAGTAGGATGCTTCTCATTTACCACTCTAGCTAAAAGACTACATTGCAAGAGATTTTATTGCTACAGTTTGTGATTATTATTACAACAAAAGCCTTCTTAAAGGAGTGGTCTCATGATAGTCCTGAAAAGAACAGGCATGTGTGCACACCTTAGGGACTCACAAAATGTTCTCCAAGTGCTATTGACAAAATGGCATATTTAGAGAGAGAATTGAGATTGTTAAAAACATTTGAGTATCATTGTGCATATGTTTCATGGCTGGGGCCATGTCAGATCTAAGGAAGACATACCCTTCTCCCCAACACCACCTGCAAAGGATTCCTATATCCTTTTCTTATAGATAGAAATTGGAAGACTATAGTTCTATTTTTCTTTGGTGACCCAAGGTAAGTTATCATCCTTTCTGATCTTTTTATTTTAAAAACATGTATAATATTAAAAATATTACACAAAATACTTTTAAAAGATAACATTTTAGAAAATCATGCGAATAAGTTTTTTTTAAATCTCCAGGCTTTGTGGAAATTTTCATTAAAACATTTTCACCAGTGATATATTTTCCCAGTTATAGCAGCAACAGGAGCCATTAGTTAAGTTGATTAAAAAGAAAGAAAATTACTAGCATCAGAAATGGAAAATGAGAATTAAAAAATGAAGAAAAATAAAGAAAATTATTAGAAGTGATTTTGTCTATCCAATAAAACACAACACCCTAAATCAAATGGACAATATTTACAAGAATGTAAAATGCTCATTGTCATTAGTAAGTCACTTAAAAATCCTGTCCAGCTCTCCATGACCCCATTTAAGATTTTCTTGGCAAGATACTGGAGTGATTTGCCATTCTTCTCCAGGTCATTTTATAAATGAGGAAACTGAGACAAACTGGGTTAAATGATTTGCCCAGTGACACAACTGGTAAGTGTCTGAGGCTGGATATGAACCCTGGTTCTCCTGACTCAAGATCCAGTGCTCTATCTACTGTGTTACCTAGCTGCCCTTAAAATACTCATACTAACCAAAGAACAAATGGATGCTCTGACTAGGTCAGTCTTAGAAAAAAGAACTTGAAGAGCCATAAGTTAGCTACCAAATATTGGTGGGGGGCGGAGCTGGGAGTGATGTGTAGGAATGGATGGGTACCAGTTGGATTTGCAACACTCAGAGGACAATTAATTACAAAATTCCAGAAACAAAAGTGGGAAAAGAATCCTCAGAACTTTCTGTCTTCTCTATTATCCCTACTCTCTTACATTTCTCCAATTTCCTTTTTTTCTATTGCTAACCTCCCTACTGCTTAAAAATATGTCCCTGTGTTCCCCATCCTCAAAAAATAAAACAAAACAACTCATCTGATCATCTATCTCCTTTAGGTATTATGTTATACCTTTCCTTTTTTTTGTGACTAAACTCCCTGATACCTCCACTTCATTTCCTTCACTCTCTTCTTACACTGTCTGGTTTTTGACCTCATCATTCAACCCAAATTGATATCTCTGAAGTTACTAAAAGTCTCTTAAATGCCAAGTCTAATGTTCTGTTCTCAATCTTCATCCTTTTTGACCTCTCTTCAGATCAGTCTGACACTATTAATCACCTTCTTCTCCTTGAAACTCTCTTCTCTCTAGGTTTTTGTGACATAATTCTTTCCTGGTTCTCCTCTTACCTACCTTTTTCTTTTCATTCTCCTTTTCTGAATCTTCACCCAGATCAAACCTACATGGGTGTCCTTCCAGCTAGAGGATTGGTCCTGGTGCCTTTTTTTCTCCCTCTATACTATTTTACTTAATGATCTCATCAAAGCCTGTGGATTCAATTGTCATCTTTATTCTGATGATTTGCAACAACTCATTCAGAATTTAATCCCTCTACTGATGTACAGTCTCAGATCTTCAACTACCTGTTAGATATCTCAAACTGTTATAACCTGTAGACATCTTAAATTTAACCCATTCAAAATGGAACTCAATTTCTCCCACTTCCCAAACCATCTCCTTTCTCTAACTTCACTATTAATATCTGGGTATCACTATCCTTTCTGTCACCCCAGCTGGCAAGCTAGATATCATCCTCAACTCCTTACTCTCTCTCACCCTCATATATCTGATCTGTTGCCAAGGCCTGATGATTTTACCTTCCTAACATCTCTTGTCTTTTATCTTGGATTTTTACCTCTTTAAGAGTGGGCATTGTCTAACAACAGCATTGTGTGATGACCAACTTCGATTGACTTAGCTCTTCTCAGCAATATAATGATCAAGACAATTCCAAAAAATTCATGATGGAAAATGCTATCTACTTCCATAGAAAGATTGATAGTTCTATTAATTAACCATTTTACTTTGCACTGGAAATTGTCTAAACACTTAAGTATCTTTAATCTTCTTTCTGGTACTATTGAAACCATGCAGTGAAGATGCTGTCTTGTCATTGTTATTTGGAAAGAATTGCCTCAACCTTAAAATGTACGCTACTGCAATTTCTCCATTTGAGAATGGAATTTCTTCTATTCAGTGCTTATGAGGTCAATACTAAAAGAAGAAAACACAAGAAAGTTAAAAGCAGCTAAAGACTCTGGAACAAGCTGAGTCTCTACTCTATACTGAGAGCAATAGTCTCTGTTGTCATTAGTCATAAAGAATTCCCTCCTGTCATTTTGAAAGCTACATCCAAGAGAGTTGTCATACAAAAACTTCTTCTTCTACCAGATATTGTAGAATTATTATAACTGCTGCCAATATCATCAACTCTTTTGACTAAGTCAATTAGAGAATTCTTCCTTGATGAGTCATACATGATCGTAAGATAGCAACCCCCAAGCCCAGAGAATGGACAGGGAATGGGGGATGTGGTGGCACAGAAGTCAAAGCATATGTAATACTGTAGAGTTCTTACTAAGAAATATTTACTTCAAAAGGTATAATTACAGATGTCCAAATTTCCTCTAACACATAAGAGACGTAATTCCTTTCGTTTCCTGTATTATTACTTCTATTTCTTGCAGAGAGGGAGAGTATTAGGTTCAGAGCTTAGCTTAGTTTCCCTACAGCACAGCTTCAGTTTTCAGTCCAAAATTTTCCTTGGGCTTGAATTCCAGGCACCCTGGCTCCTCAGGGCTTCATGCTGGCCTGGATGTACCACCTTACCCTCAATTCTGGCTCCAAAGTCACCATGGCTCAAAACCTGAAACTGAGGACAAACAATGCAGAACAGAAACAACACCCCTAGACCCATTTCTCTGAGCTAGAGACAAAAGGTAATGAGGGGAAGGAGAACCCTTTCCACTAGTTTGGTTGATTACATCCATACGGAGTGCAGCAGAGAGATATTAGTGAAAAGAGCACAACCAAAAAGATGGTGGAAAAGTGGGCAACCAGCTCAATCTCACCAGTTTTAAAGACTCAAGCAGTCAATTAAAGGAGGCTACCTCTACCCAGGTGGTATAGGACACAGTGGGCTCTATGTTAAACAAACCTGGCATCTTCAAAGAGTAGCCTGGGCTACACATAAATTTAGCCAAAGATTATATAACTTTCTGAAAACTTGAGGCTCCAATCAAGTGAGGGTCCCCTGGACTGATTCGAATTGTTCAGCCTTTGATGCAATTATCCTGGAAATCTGGCTAAAATATTTAGGTAGATTAAAGGCAAAAAGGCACTTAAATGGAATACTTCAAAGGATTGAAATGTTGAAATTCCCAATGAATTTCTAAAGCCTGATCAACCTGTTTAGATCACAAGGAAGCTTAATACAAGTGAGTAAGAGACCTTTGGAATTTCAAATGTTCTTAGTTGCTTACCTGCTGTTGTTAAGAAATAATTTCTCCAGAACAAGATGCAGTGGTATTAATTGTTCCACCCCTCTGCCTCATTTCCTATTTGCTAGTCTCCCAAAGGTGCTAGGAAGATGACAACCTTGATGTAAAGTTGACAAATGTCCTCGAGTCTAAAAAGACATCGTTTAAGATAAGTTAAATTCCTTGGAATCCTTTGGAATTCCTTTAGATGTTTGATACTTTTCTTTGTATCCATTTTACTAATTATGCTTCATGTCATTCAAAGATTCTAAATCTACCTTTCTACCAAGAGAGCATAGTGACAGGGGACTACTCAGAGTTAAAGCCAGAACTCTTTTAGTGATTCTGTCCCCAAAGGAAGATTATGGCAATACAAAGGAAAAACGAACAGGAGTGAAGACAGTAGTGGGTTTGACAAATGTGCAGAAAGTGTTTGAATAATTCATATCTTCCTCATTAGCAAGGGTTTGGATCTGAATTTTCTCATTGGTTACCGACTTCAGCTTTATACTTCCCTTTTCATATGGACATTTAGGTGAAATTGGGCATATTCTGACACTGAGCCATACTTGCACAAATTTTAAGCTCATGTAAATATTTAAAATATTTTCATTTTAAAAGCATATTATAGAGTGACGATATGCATTATATTATATATTACACATATGTGATCATTTATTACCTTAGTATCAAATATTGACATGAAAAGGATAAATGTGAAAACAGAAATAAACAAGACTGTATGTGTAATGACTATCTACATGAAGAATAGTTAGCATTTATATAACAAGTTAATACTTGCAAAGCACTTTAGAAATATTAACCCATTTATCTCTCTATTGTCTCTTACAAAAACCCTGTAAGGTAAGAAGGTAGAAGGAAAAGCAGGAGAAAGAGAAGGAGAAAAAGGAGGAAGAGGGCAATGATGATGAGGATGAAGTAAGGGAAAAAAAGAAGAGAAAGAGGAAGGAAAGGAAGGGAAGGAATAGAAGAAGGGAAGGAAAAAGTGGAAGGAAAGAAGGGAAAAGGAAAGGGTAGGGAGAGGGAAGAAGAGAAGAAATAAGGGAGCAAAGGAATAAAAGAAGGGGAAAAGGAAGTAGGGAGGAAGGAGTAGAGAAGGAATCAGAAAGAGAAGGAAGGAAGCAGAGAGATGTAAAGAAAAGGGAAAAAGAGACAGATATAGATAGATACACAGAGAGAAAAAGAGACAGAGAAAGACAGGGAGTGGTAGAAAGTGGTCCAAAATGGCAGAATTCTGAACAGACCTGTAAGTGTATACAGAACAAAGACATCTTACGGTTGTTTATAATTTTATTTGCTTCTGCCTCATAAAAGGTTAGGAAAGAGGTGGGCAAGAGTTTGTCTCTTGTTTTATGTTTATTTCTATTTCTATTTATTATGTTTATTTTTGTTGGCAGTTAAAACGCACACTATGATCAGCAATTGTTCATTTATAAACAACCTAAACCTTGAATTTTTATTGATGTTACTTATGTAACATGTCTTTACATAGGCATATACTCATAAGTCAGTACCTTTACTCTTTAGTGACCTGTGATTTCATTCCTGTGAATACTCCCTCCAAGCAAACAGATCAGAATCTCTCCATGTAGTATTTGCGAGGTGCCATGGCCACAAAATTTATCAGCCTGCTAATTTAGCCAGCCTTGGCTTCAGACAACAAACTGCTCTTCTTAAAGAGTTTTCCAACTTCACAAGAACTGCTTATAATTTACTGGCATAGCCTTTGAGAAGCCTCCATACTATAATTAAACATCAGAAAAGGATTCTAGAAGAGAATGCACATGCATATAGTTCTGAATTCTAATCACATTTTAAAATATTCTATCATGTCATTTTGCCACTTAGGGATCCCTTTTTTTTTTGAAAAGATAGTAAATTCAATGATACATACTGTGAGGAAATTTATTTAAATTGTAAATTTAATTTAATAATTTAATTGTAAAATTATTATTTTGTTTTATTTGGTGATATTCAGAAAGGATAAAAGTTTTGAAATTTTAAAGAAATTATGTGGCAAAATGAAGCAAAGAACAATGTAGCAAATAAATTAGGAGTAGTTGGAAGCTGATAATTTTACTCAACATGCATGTAATGGAATATTATTACACTATCACAAACAACAAATATGAGGAATTCAGAGAAACATGGGAACAACTAACACATTTTGAAGTCAACAGAAGGACAGAAAAATATACATGACCACAAAGTAGATAATTTTCTAGTTATAATCACCACTATTTTTGTTCCAAGAAGAGGTAAGGAAATACACCTTCCACCTTTCCTTGGAAAAGTAGGTTATCATTTAGCTTTAAAAAAAAAAAAGATTGTTAAGAAAGCAAATCTCACTAAGGACATTGTGTGTGTGTGTGGGGGGGGGGGGGTTGTATTTGAAAATGGCTATGATTAAAGAAAAGGCATCAATAAAATCTTGAGTTTAATAAATAAAATTTATAATCCTGAAGCCCCTGCAATAGAGAGACACTTAGAGGAGAGAAAACATAGGACATTAGAGCTCTGGAGAACAGTTGAAGTGGTTTAGGTTGGGTGACTGGAAAAGTTCACTTGATATATTTAGTATTGCAAGTGACAAGCTGAAAACTATTGAGGTAATTCACCTCCATATTATAAGTAAGAGTTGGGTAAAAACCAAAACTTAGGAAATTCATTTATGAATGCAATGGAATATCATTTCACCATAAGGCACAATAAATATAAGAAATTCATAGAAACATAGAGAAATGTCTCATGAACTGAACTAATTTGACAATGAGTAACAAACTCTCCAGCAGTCATACTTGCTCCATTTCAGGGATCATGAACTTTCAACTGTCATAAAAACTCCATTCTCTATCCCTTACTGTCTGTTTCCTTTTCTCTATCCCTTTTAAACCAAACCCACCCAACAATGAGCTCTAATGCTACTCACTCCTCTCACTGTGCTCTCTGGAATGTATGCTCCAATGGAAACAACTTTGCATTCATCTTAACTCTTCCTTTCCTACTCCTTTCATCTTTTAGTTCTCAATGAGGTTTGACTCCCTTCTGATGACAGTCTTCCCAGACACACTTTCCAGACCTGGCTACACTTTTTACTCATTTCTCTGCCAACATGTTGATCAAGGTTGGGAAGTTGGAATGCTCCTTGTTCCCCATTGACCTGTTCAGAGTCTCCTATTCTACTCAGTAGCTTCTTCATTGAAATTCAATGTATCTCTTACCCAGTTATAATTCCAATAGTTGTCTGCTGACCTTCAGGATATTCCCATTTTTTTCTCAAAGAATTTTGTGCCTGGTTTACAGTCTTTCCTCCCCAACTCCTACCTTCTTACTAGGGGATTTCAATTTACATATTGCTATTTCCTCAAACATTTTAACCTCCTAGTTCCTCCACTTACTCATTTCTTATGACACCACCTCAGCTATACACAGAACTGATTACACTCTTGTTCTTCACCTCACCCATAAATACTGCACATCCATGTTTATGAACTCTCTTTGCAATCCAAAGTCTCACCATGACCTTCAATGTCTTGACCACTTCTTTACCAGGTCATCCCTGTTTTAACCACACTCTCCTCCTTTCCACATCTTGACCACTTAGAGAACTTAGTTAAACTTTATACCATCTTCTTCTCTTGAACCTCTTGCCCCCTTATCCTATTCCTGAACTTTCCCTCCCAAGCTTCATTCTTGGATCACTCCTAACATCTGTTGCCTTCCCTCCTACTCAAACATTGCCAAATGAAGCTGGAGAACATCACAAAACTTTTCTGACTGGATCCAGTACAAATTTACATAACTGAATCTCAGCTGGGCCCTCACATCAGCAAGACAATCTTTTTTACCCCTCCCTAATTGATTTCCTATCACACTTGTCACAATAGTTATTACAAACATTTTCACTCTTCTTGAAAACTCCCATAGTTCATCTTCCCCTCACCCTCTCAGTTGAGAACCTTATCTCATGTTTCCCTGAAAAAAAATTTAGGCTATTTCCCAAGAGTTTTCTCTTTTCCTTTCCTCCTCAACTCATATCTCTCAGGTGCCTTCTGCCATTTTTTCCATCTTCACCCTTGACTCACAAAATGAGGTGAAAATTCTCCTTACTAAGACAAACTCCTCTGTATACATGTGATCACATTTTATCTCATCTTTCCCAGAAGAATACTCCCTCTATCATTTCTGCTTTAACATATCTTCAATCTTTCCTTGTCTATTTCCTTACTGCCTACAAAAATACTTGCATTATCCCCACTGTCAAAACAAAACACTTGATCTATTCAGCCCCACTAGGTATCATCTCATATCTTTCCTCCCTTTTATATCTATGTTCCCTGAGAAGATCATCTACAATAGTACCTCCACTTCCTTTTGTCTAACTCTCTCCTTAATTCTACAGTCTGACTTTGGAATTCATCATTAAAGATCTCTTAATTGCCAAATCTAATGGCCTTTTCTGAATCTTTATCTTTCTTGACTTCCTTTCAGATTGCAGCTGTCCATCACCCTTGTCTCCTTGATACTCTCTTCTCTAGGTTTTCGTGACACTACTCTTGCCTCGTTTTCCTTCTGTCTATCTTATCAAGCCTTCTCAGTCTCCTTTACCAGATATTCAACCAGGTCAAACCTGCTAACTATAGGTATCCCATAGGATTCTGTTTTGGGTCTTCTTCTTTTCTCCATCTATTTTATTTCACATGATAATCTCATTAGCTCCCATCAATTCAATTATCATCTCTATAATAATGATTCTCAAATCTATTCATCGAGTCCTAAAATTTCTGCTGATCTTCATTCTCATATCTCCAACTGCTGATTGGGTATGTCAAACTGGATGTCCTGTAGGCATCTTAAGTTCACCATGTTCAAAATGGAATTTATTATCTTTCCCCACAACCTCCCCCTTCCTAGTTTCCCTATTTCTGCTGAAGATACTTTATTCTCTTGTCACCCAGGCTAGTAACCTAGGTGTCATTCTCAACTTCTCACTCTCTCACACCACCTCCCCACATCTAATCTCTTGCCAAGACCTGCTAATTTTCCTTCTTCACATCTCTTATATATGCCCCCTTTTCTCTTCTAACATTGCCACCACTTTATTTGCAGGTTCTTATCACCTCATGCCTGAACCAGCAATAACTTGCTGGTTGGTCTGCGTACCACATTTCTCTTTCCACTCCAATCAAATTGGTCTTCCTAAATTGGAAGTCTGACTGTGCCAACCCCCTTATTCTTGATAAATTCCAATAGCTCTCTATGACCTCCAGGATTACTATAAAATCCTGTGTTTGGCATTCAAAGTCTTTCATAACCTCCCCTGTCCCCTTTTAATCTTCTTACATCTTATATACCTTAAAGTTCCTCCAACATAAAACTCCATCTCTGAACTCTAAGAATTTTCCCTGCCCATTCCTGGACTGTTCTCATCTGTGTTCACTTTCTTTCCTGGTTTTCTTTGAGACTCAGCTAAAATCCTACCTTCCAGAGGAAGCCTCTCTTGATCCCCCTTAATTCTAGTTCTTTTCCTCTATTAATTATCTTTGATTGATCCTGTCTATAGCTTGTCTGTTCATAGCCATTTCTATGTCATCTCCCTTATTAGCCTGAGTTCTCTTACAGAAGAGATGTTTTTTTACCTTTCTTTGTATTTCCAGTGTTTAATAGAGTATCTGACACATAATTGATCCTTAATAAATACTGATCATCTGATTGATGCAGAGAGAGAAATATGCAAGTTAGAAAACCTAAGTGTATAACAACTAAATTTATAGCAAGTTACTTAATTGGGACCTTATAATTTTTCTTTCTTTTAATCTGTATTCTCACTGAGGGAGAGGACATGGTATTTTGGGCTTTGTGAATAAAAAAAAGTTTGCTGTTAGTCTAAATAAAGGTAGCTTGATGATACAGTGGTTATATCTTTGGGCCTGGAGTCTGGAAGACCTGATTTCAACTCAGGCCTCAGACACTTTCTAGCTGTGTGACGCTGGGCAACTCATTTAATCTGTTTCAATTTCCTCAACTGCAAAATGTAGAAAACAATAGCACTTACCTTTCAAGGTCACTGTGAAGATCAAGTGAGGTATTTCTAGAGTGCCTAGCATAGTGCCTGGAATGTAGTAGGTACTGAAAGCTTATTTCCTTCCTTCCTAAATGTTATAGGTACATTAGGTACCTTATCATATTAAAACTTGCTATTTCCCGAATATATTCTGCATGTTCCTGCTTTGGTGCTTTCATTCATGCTGTTCCCTTTTCCTGGAATGCTCTTCCTCATCATCACAAGAATTTATTCTTATCTATATTTACTTAACATGGAAATGGACGTGCCAAAGAAATCTCGCAGCTGTTTCTTATCTTCTGGCTTTTCTTTGGTGATTCACCATCTTCCCAATGAGCAGAACCAGCAAACTTTTCATTGATAGACTTTATCAGCTTCTTGGCAGATTCAGGATCTTTGTCAGTACTGAGAGGCTCTCATCCACTTTGGGCTTTTCAAAACAGCTATGTTGCTTCTTTCTTCTCCTCTTCTCTTTCCTGCTCCTGCTCCTTTGCTTGGTCCCTCTTTCAGTACCGTTTGCTTTCTTCTATTCTCAGTTCCAGTCTCACTCCCATTCACAATATTGCCCCCATTCTTTTCCCCTTGGGACCTTAGTTATTGATAATATATAATCTCCAAAGTCTTTGAAAATGTTCACATCAGCCTTCTGGGGTTTCTTCTTCTTCTTTCCTTTGGCTTTTTTCTTCAATTTCTTATTCCTGGTACCCTGCTACAAGTAGGAAGAGATCTGTATCAGGTTCCTGATTTACCAATTATGATCAATGTGATCCGGACATCCATGGTAAGACAATCAGCTTTGCTCCAGGTAAGTATAGTGGGGATATCTGTATTTGCACACTGATCATTCAGATCTACCACATAGGCTATGTGGCCTGGCAGAAATAGCTCATTTCCATAAGCTTTGCTCTTGAACAGTATTTGGCAAATATTGCAGTCCAAATGTATCTTAAATGCAATTTTATTCTCAGGATCTTCATTTTTCTTTGTTTCCTTCTGAGGTTTCTTCATCATCATCTCCTCTTCTTTCTCTTTGCTGGCAATCTCAGTTTGAACCTTCTGGAGAAAGGCAAAATCCAACACTTTCACCAAATGAGTGCGTTCCATGTCACCCCCCAAGAATCCAGACTCTTGGATCAGCTGCTGCCTCTTCTCTGCAGTGGATATGTCAGCCTCGGCAGTAGACCCCACAGACCTACCAATTACCAGTGGTATTGATCAATTCTGTTTCCTCATATCCTTGTTCACACCATCTCTCTATTCTTTGGCTTGGTCCCAAAACTTTTCTGCTAGCTCCCTTTCATGTTCAATTTCTTGTTGATGAAGTTTGGCACAGTAGCTTTTCTTTTTCCTTCTTCATACTGCTAGATCTTCATCCTTGTATTCTCTTGCCCAGTAGTGGCCAGGTGGTGCCATAGAGAGAGTTCTAGATCTGGACTCAGAAAGACCTAAGTTCAAAGCCAGTCTCAGACATTTACTATCTATGTGACCCCAGACAAATCATTTGGGGGCAGCTAAATGGTGCAGTGGATAGAGCACCAGTGCAGGAGTCAGGAGGATCTGAGTTCAAATCTCACCTCAGACACTTGACACTCACTAGCTGTGTGACCTTGGGAAAGTCACTTAACCCCAATTGCCTCATCCTGGGTCATCTCCAGTCATCCTGATGAATATCTGGTCACTGGATTCAGATGGCATTGGAGGAGAAGTGAGGCTGGTGACCTGCACAGCCCTCCCTCACTTAAAACAAAGTCAAGTGTAAGTCATGTCATTATTTCTCTGATGCCAGGGTCTTCTTCAGCAACAAAGGACAAATACACGCATTCCCTTACTCTGTCATGGTTACAAGATTTGTATCATGGTGGGTACAGCTCTAGGTATGATAAGAAAATCTATATCATTGTGGGTACAGCTCTAAGCATGATAAGAAACTTCCTAAAGTCTTTCTATGCCTTTTTGAAATAATTTATTTCCTCATTTCTTATAATACATCATGTTCACATACCATAACTTATTCAGCCATTTCTAAGTTGATGTGTATACCCTTAATTTCCAAGTTTTTTTTCTATCACAAATATAGGCTACTATAAATATTCAGCATAGAAATTCCAGCCTTTTAGGCTAATTTGCTATTATTGGATAATTCACAAAATGATCAAGATTAAGTACTTCTTCTAGGTTGTACAGAAGGGATGAAAAGTTCCCATTTTCTATTGCCACTCCAACCATCATAATTATTGTCTTTATTACCTCTTTTCCGGATGATTATAATAGTTTTCTAACTCATCCATTTTACAGTCCACTGATAGATCAATCTTCATAAAGTTCTGTTCATATTATTCCCTTATATAAAAACTTTACTTAAATTGAATTTGCTTCTTAAATTAAAACTCAAATTTGGAATTCAAGGGCCCAGAGAAATAGCTCTAATAGGCTTTTCGTGCTTTATCTATTATTAATTCTCTACCTATACAGTTGTTTGTCCTTTGTTTTGAAGAGGAACAATGATATCGTTAGGTGATGTCTTGCCTTACTTGTGAATTGGATTTAAGTGAGGAAGAGTTGCATAAAGTTGTCACCCTCACTCTCTTTTCCAGAATCAATGCAAAAGTCAGGATGATTGGAGACAGCCCAGGATGCAGTGCATGACTTTGTTGCCTTTGATATCTGATCAAGCTGTAAGTGCTCCATAGTACCTGCTTCAATTGCTTTCATGGCCATTGGAACAAATTGTTTTCATCTGCCCATTTTGCCAGGGAAAGTCTTTTCATGCTTGGGGTAGACATTCCCCTAACTCACTGATGAGTTTGAGGCTTGTTGTTTACATACTCTAGAGAAAAGCAAAATGACATTAGTGAAAATGAGTACTGGACTTAGAATCTAGAAAGTATTAAATCTGAATCGTAGCTTGGGTATTTTATTAATGTATGATCATATGTCATTTCATTTCTGCATCTTTATCTTCTCATTTATAGAACAATTATATTTGTAAAACTTAACAAATGAGTTGGGGAGGAAAGTGCTTTGCAAACCCTATAGTGTTGTATATATGTCAATTTTTATTAGCTAAATTAGTCACTATTCTCCAAATAGTTCCCACATTTCCTAACCTTTATGATTTTGCTCCTGCCATTTCCTCTGGCTGGAATGATATCATTCATCTACGACTGGAAATCCTATCCATCTTTTAAGACTCATCTCAAGGGGCCATGACGTTTTATCTAAAACTCTAATAGTATAGAATTACTCTATTTTTGAACTCTTATGACACATTATGACTCTCTTAGGGCAAGTCTTACATACCACTTTGATTGTTGAACAGCAAATTTAGCAGATAGATTGAATAGCTACTATGTACAAGGCACTGGCATAGGTTCTACAGGCAATACTCAGATGCGTTATTCTTTTCCACGTTCTTTTATGAATTTCCCACAGGTGGCAATTTACTGGAGGCCTTCCTCAGTTTCTCTGTTGAGGGTATAAGTGGAGTACTTTGACTGCCCACCCACCATTCCTCACTTGGCATGTGACTGACCTATTGTCTTCCAAATTCCTACTCTTCTTTGATATTTCTCATTGGTTGTATACTGTGGCCTGCACACACCTACTACATGCCTTTCCATTGTTCCTTAGAGAATGTCTTGTTTCATGTTTTGTTCACATATAGCAAAACAGTCAGAATGTTGTTTTTAAAAAGATGAGCCTCTGCTTTTATGGGATTTGGGGTGCCATTAAAAGACCCTTGCAGTCCAGCTTAAAAATAACTTCTCCTGTTTTACATTGTCCATCTATACTATCTGTCATGGATGTACACGTTGATGGACAAACATCATAGGTGGTCCATTCAAGTGCATATTATAATCTGAGCGAAATGTATTTATCATCCATGTGGTCTTTCCTATGTGGATGGTAAGGTCAAACTCTTTTAAGTGGTTATGAATCTCTTTAAGAAGAATCTGCAATGATCTAGGGGTTGATTCAATCACCACAATACCATTTATAAGTAGGAATATCTGGAACACTTCATCATCCACAAGGAATATCTCTTTAATTTTGAGTGATGTACTGAATCTTCACCATCACAGTGGTGAATACCTTTGGTAAGCGTTCATCTCATCTACTTTATTCCTCACTTGTTGTTAATGATCAGAGGATCAATTAATTAACAAGATAATTTTCTACCAGATTAAAGGATGTTTTATATAATCAACAATAGGTATTGTGAGACCTTTTATTCTATATATCTTTCAGTAAATTGTGAAATGATAAGGATGCTGGCTCAAAGCTAAATATCATAGGCAAATGAATGCCTTGGATTTGTGTATAGCTATTCTTCATGAAGTTTTTGTATAAATGTGAGAGTAGGGATACAGGTAAATAATTATTCATACTCTATCAGATACCTTTTTGGGGGGTAGTAATAAGGTCTGAGATTCCCACCCCTCCTGCAACACAACTTTGATAATTTCTTCTCATTTTGTATACTTCCATCAATGTCCTCACAATTGCTTCCTCCATAGAGTTTTCTCTCAATAATTCTTCCCCATAACTTTTCTCTTTGGTGTCATTCCTACCTCTCCTCTAAGTAGATATATAACTATTATGTTACAGTCCAAGGGGTTCCATTTTTTTTAGTGAAAAGTTCAGTTATAACAATTTCTGCCCATATTTGTTCTACTTTTAATTCTGTTTTTATATACTGTTTCCATACTTTAGGATGTCCTTGGGATATCTTTGCTTAGTTGTATGTCTTCTCAAGTTTTTAAAAAACTGGTTTTATTCTACACTGCTTCTCTCTACTTTATAAGATAGTATGAGTTCATTATAATTTGCCTTCCTTTTGTAAAATCTTGCAGAGAAGTTTATATTGTAACTCACTGTGGTTTTTGGTAGCAATCTTTATCTGGCAAGTTACCTGTGGTAGTACTGGTTCACACTGCTACAACTTCTTTATAAAACTATTATAATTGTTATCAATATTTCTGCCATTCATGTCCCTTTTTGATTGTCAGTTACTTATTTAAAAAGTTCGGGATGGAGTTGTTTGACTTGGATGCTGTATATTTTTTCTCATTAGTGTTGTTTCTTCTTGCCTTTTACTAATCCTGTTCTCAGCTCTAAGAAGTTGATGGTCCGATCATATGCAGACAGTGGATTCAAATAAATAACACATATCAAAAGCACCTTTTTCTATCTGTAAAATATGGTACATTTTGTTTTTTCTTTTTCTTTTTTTAGAGTTTCCAGATTATCGTCTGTGACTGCTTTATTTATGCTTTTAATTACTGAAAGTTCAATATACAATAAGAAAAAGAAACATAATATAAACTTAAATACAAAATAAGAAAAGAAAAAAGCACGTCATGCACACAGAAGGACATGAGAGGATTCAAAATATATAGCAATAAATTTCCATTTTAAGAAAGCCTATATAATAAACCTTATGTGTTCTGTTGAGATCTGTCCATCTTTTTTTTGCTTCCTTGTTAGTTTTCTTTTCTTCTTTGCTGTGTACTTTTTGCTTTGTTCTCCACCCCCCCACCCAAAGCTACAGTTAAATGTGGATGTATTTATATATAAATATATAGATGCATATATACACATGCATGCATGCAAAGACATATACATTCCCTAACAAATTCTACTTCTGATCTTTGTTTTTTGTGTGTATCTCTTATTTCCTTTCCCTCCTAATTTCTCTACTTTACTTCTACCTGATAACTTGCCCTTCTATTGTTTCACCTATATCCCTCCTTCCAAGGATCCCTCCCTTGTCCTCCCATTCCCATTAATCTAAACACCTTTCTATACCCCCCTTAACCTATTCCCTCACCCTCTCCTCTAGAGATCCACCTTATTCTCTCCCCCTACCTATCCCCTTAGCATTTTTTTCTCTCTGAGTTTAGAAGACTTTTATACTCTTCTCTCTCTCTTTCTGCCTCTTTATATGTATAGTTCCCCCTTGAACCCATTCTTTATGAAAGTAAATGCCTAGAACTAATAGCCTTTCTCCCCCATCTAATTCCTCTATGTCAGTTCTTTTTCTCACACCTCATTTGTATAAGATAATTTTTAGCTGTTACTAAATGGTTTTACTTTTTAAAGTCATGTTATGCTCAGGTCTATCCTAATTTTTCTTAATTACTAATAAAAATCTTAGACATACGTTTTACATTTTAGATACATAAAAGGTAAACAGTCTGTCCTTATTGAGTACCTTGTAATTAGTCTTTGAGATTTACCTTATATTTCTTTTGGTTCTTGTATGTCAAATCTTCTATTAAGTTCAATTTTTTTAAGTCCTGAAAGTCTGACTGTTCATTAAATGTCCAATTTTTTTTCTATTCATGATTATGCTTAGCTTTGCTGGGTATATTTTGGTTGGTAGCCCAATTCTTTTGCAGTTCCATGTAGTGTTCCAAGACCTATGATCTTTTAGTGTAACCACTGCTAGATCTTGTGCAATTCTAATTGTGGAGCCACCATATTTAAATGTTTTTTTTTTCTTGTTGCTCATAGTATCTTATGCTTGAGCTAGGAGTTTCAGAATTTGATTATAATACTCCTGTGGGTTTTCCTCATAGGATTACTTTCAGGTGGTGATCAATGGATTTTTTCTATTTCTACTTTTCCTCTTGTTCTAATTCTTCAGGACAATTTTGTTCAATTATTTCTTGTATTATTGTATCAAGATTCTTTTATTGATCATAGCTTTTGGGTAGCCTGATTATTCTTATGTTTTCTCTTTTTGATCTGTTCTCCAGATCAATTGTTTTCCTTATGAAATGTTTCACATTATTTTCCATTTTTTTATTCTTTATGTTTTGTTTTATTATTTCTTGATTTCTTATAACTTTACTGGCTTCCCGTGGCCCAATTCTGATTATCAAGCAGTAATTGTCTTCCTTAAGATTCTATATCTCCTTTTCTAATTGGTTGACTTTCTTTTCATAATCTTTTTGTTTTTCTTGTTTTGATCTTTTTTTAGTTTTTCCTCAATCTCTCTCATAATATTTTTAAAGTCTTTTTAAAATTCTTCTATGAATTCTTTTTGATCAGGTGACCATTTGCCATTACCTTTTGGGGTAGAAGAGTTTCTTTGCTTCAGTATTGTTGGGATTGGAAGCTCAATTCCGTGTGGACAGTCTCGGGCAGGTAAAAGTGGGACTTCTAAATCTTAGAGTCTTATGAGGCCCTCCATGAACAGCGGGAGTTCGAGAAGGTCAGACTGAGCTAGCTCGGCTAGCTCGGGTATTTCCGCCTCTCCCCGGGAGATACGTGATGGGTGGAGTCTCCCTGCCCTCGAGGTCGTCCCGGATCTGGGCACACTATTGTTATCTAACAGCACAGTATTTAGATGCAAACTATGCTGCTGGAGAGTTAAGTAGGATTGAGGAAGCCTGAAAGCGCTTAGCACATGTGGAGCCAAAGAGGACAGTAGGCTCCTTTTCTTTTCTTTCCTCTCTCCCCTCCCCCTCTCTCCCCGCTTGTACTTCTACTTCCAATCCCTTAAGCTTAGCCTCCTTAGGAAATCTCCCCCTCTTCCTCCTAAGGAAGACCCCCCTGCACTTGTAACCTGGACCCTGAAATAAAGCTCAACCCCTGTTCGACTCTGGAACGTCCTTTCTCTCATATGTTTATCCGGTTTGGCCAACCGAAGACCTGGGACAGGTAAGAAAGACTCGGGTAGCCCAATACAGGCCTCTAGGCCTGGCAGTTGGCGCCCGAACAGGGACTGGGAGCGCAGATAATCCTGGGTGCTTTTGGGGTACACCCGGAAGGGGCTGTGAAAGAAGCGAGTCCTGAATCCTAGATTCGGAAGGAGAGAAAGTGGAGAGAAGCTTCCCAAACCCCTGGGAAAAGGGTGGAGATGAGGAATCTATTGCCAGTAATAAAGCCAGAGGAACAGGAGGTCTGGGCTGAGACACTTCACAGGGAAGGCAGGGAGGCGGGGGTCACAATAGAGTTAAACGACCTCCGAGAATTTTGTAAGGAAGGGCCGGAGAGGCCAGGGTGGGATTGGAATAAGAGTGGAAGCGGAGAGAGGGGAGGGGAGGACCCAGGCAAGCAGAAAGTTAAGCGGAAAGTTAAGGAGCGTAAAGAAAAAATAGACTCGGAGCTCCATCTAGCGGATGGAAAAGGCGAGGCAGGGGAGAATACGCCGTGCCTTCCCTCTGCGCCTCCTTATAACCTGCTCCATTGGTCAGACAGTCCAGGGCCACAGTCCAGTTTGGAAAAAGGAATAAGAAAGGCTATAGAGAATGGAGAAGATGTAGGGACATTTCCTGTGCTAGAAATAGCGGACCCCAGTGTCCCCGGTAGCGTTCGAAGGAGCCACATACCCATAGAGTGGAAGAGAGTGGCGACTCTTAAAGAGGCTTGTACCAAGCATGGCCCTAATTCACCCTTTGTTATAGCCATGCTTGAAACTCTCAGCGGTCAGTTTGTTCTGACTCCTAATGACTGGAAGAGCTTAGCTAGAGCCTGCCTTACCCCTGGGCAGAATGTGATTTGGGTATCAGAATTTTCTCAGAGGGTAAAGAGCACTACCGGTGGGCTAGGGGCTCAGGCCCCCCAGGCTTATCAGCAATTTACAGGAACAGGGCAGTTTGAGGCTACAGGAAATCAATTACAGTACTTGGCCGCCGATTATGTCTTGATTGCCGGAATGGCTATTAGCTGCCTCGGGATGAGGTTATCAAATTTTTAGTAAGGGCCATTGCTGTTGTACTGGAGTCCCCACCCTTGAATTGGAAGTCAGACACCCCGATTTGGGTGGAGCAATGGCCTCTGACTTCAGAAAAACTCCAGGCACTACAAATACTGGTCAAGGAGCAATTAGCACCCTGGAATGCTCCTGTGTTTGTTATAAAGAAAAAATCCGTAAAGTTCAGGTTCCTTACAGATGTTAATCAAGCATTTGTGAGCACCTGGCTGCAGCTATACCAAAATAAACAGCTACTATGCATTCTTATCAATTTTACCTTAAAGGCGATCCTCGCTAAACAAAGAAGGGGAAAAGGTCGCCTAACACAATCAGAGCTAAGATTAAGAGGCCTAATACAATCAGAGCTTGATACAGCTATCTCAAGGAGCGCACATACTACTCCAGCTATGAGACATTTTAAGATACTAATATGGGGTCGAGGGTATGTTTGTGTCTCCATAGGAAAAGGTCATGCGTGGATTCCCATTAGAAGGATCCGTAAGTGGGAACCGAGGTCGGAGACGGCGGAGATGCAGGAGGCGGAGACCCCAGAGAGCCCAGAGACCCCGGAGAAGGATCATACACCACCTGAGCCTGCTGCTGACAGCTTTAACCTTGCTGCCCAGAGAGGAGGCAGCACTCATCACAACCGCAGACACTGCTGCTGACAGCTTCCCATCTAGGCATCTCTTTCCACCGGCTGAAGGAGGACTTTGATATCACAAACCCAGGACACTTGGGTGGGGAGGAGGTGACCAATTTTCCACCTGGATAGATCCATTTGCAAGATTAAGGGAGTGGTGATGTAAGACGCCTACACCAGCTGCTTCTCTTAAAATATGCTTTGGAATTAGTTGATTGCACTTCCCCTGTTGTAACTCAGCCATTTAGTTTCATCTTTGTTTTATTTGATGCCTCCCTTTGTCAGTTGTGTTAGCTGCAGATTTCTGTGTGAATGAAGTCTTGTTGTAGGGTACTCATATGCTAAAGGCCTTCCTTAATCCACTCAGCCTCCAGCCACTGTTTGCTCTAGAGCCAGGTGCGCTCCGCGCAAAACAAAGAAGGGGAAGTATCCTCCTCTGAAGATGAACCCCAGTCTTCTCTATTCCCATAGTAACTCTCTATGCTTGTATTCTTTCTCCTTTGCCTGTGCATTCTTTTTAATTTGAAGGAGTTTAGTTTTTATAATCACTTCCAGTCCTGAGGTATGGGGGATGGTGCCTCTAGCATCAGATCCTCTTTCATTTCTCCCCTCTGGCCTGGAACTGGAACCAAGATCTCCAGTAAGTGTCCACAGCCAGCAGAGTCCCCATTCCACCACTTCTGCCCTCACCAGGCATGTGCTGATTCCTTCTTGCTCCCACTGGTAATCTACAGTATAGCTGGATCTGTCATTCTTTGTGAGCAGAGGTTCCCTTAATCTTCCCCAGCTCAGACACTCAAGACCCCTCACTGTCTAGGGGTGTAAACATTCCTGTGGCTGGGACTGAAGCAGCCTCCCAACACAACTAACCCCAGGGCTTACAGCTTATTGTTTAAGAACTAGAACTTAGTCTGGAGGTGCTTACTCTTCACACAGACCAAATCTCATTTTTCTTCAGATTTTCTCTGATTGTCCCAGGATGCCTCCTGTCCTGCCCCATTCTTATTTTTTTTTTACTGTTCAATTTTGACCCTAAGGTACTATTTCATCTCTTTTGTGAGGGAACAGTTTTAGAGCTTGGAATTCTCTGACCTACTCTGCCATCTTTCCAGAGTCCTCTCTCATTGTTTTTTTTGCTTACCATTTTTAGTTCCTAGTAATTCTTTCCTTTAAAAAAGTATTCATAACATAAAGGTATGCGGCCTCATTTTAATCTTCAAATCTTTGGCATCTTTTGTTTCTTCTTCACAATCTTGCTTTCCCTTATATTTCTCTTCATCCTCATTTTTCTCATTTTTACATTAAAATTCTCAGGTATTATAATGTATACTTGATACCCAGAATCTATATGTCATGTAGATATGAAAAAAATACACTCTTTCCTTAAGGAGCTTATAAGGTGAGGGTGATGTGAAAGAAAGGGATAAGGATGACATATTCATGCTAGAATATGATGGAATATGATAATTAAAAAGGAAAGGTCCATAGTGCTATGAGAAACTTGATGAAGGAGAGATCACCTTTAACTGGGAGAGATTGGGGAAAGCTTCATGGAGATAGAGGCACATGAGTTGAGCCTTGAAAGCAGGGAGTTACTCTATAGTATGTCAATTGAGTTCGGATTAGATATGCACTCGATGGTACCGTGAAACATCAACAAACAACATATGGCTCATTGCTCTGCTTTATGTAACCTATAGGTAAGAAATTTGACATTTAATTACCCAATTAATCACCTACAGAGTATAGTACATAATTCTGTGACCAGATGGCCAATGAGGAATGAGAATGAGGGAAGAAAATTAGTTCCTGACATAAGAGATAATATGGGCACAGAGATAGTAGAGTACAAGGTGATAATGGGAAACAGTGAATAGCTCAGTTTTGTTGAAATATGTAGTATGTCAAAAGGAGTAGTTAAGCTAAGATTGGAAATGTAATGAAAGGGTCTTGAGAGCTAAGACAGGTAATTTGCATTTTAGTCAGTGGGAGCCACTGAAAGTTTTTGAATAGAAGAATGATGTAATGAGAAATGATCAGTTCTTTAGCAAGATTGCATGGGCAATAAGATGGATGAAAGAGGGAAGAGACTAAAAGCAGAAAGCTAGCTGAGATGGGAATTTGAACAAAGGTAGTTGCAAAAGGGAGTAGGAAGGAAAGATCAGATCTGAGTAACGCATCAGATGTAAAATCAACAGGACTTGGTGGTGTGGGGTATGAACAAGAAGAAAGTGTCAAAAGTAACTGAATTTTTGAGCCTCAGTGTTTGACAGAATAGTGATGCCAATAAAAGAAATAGAGAGGCTAGGAATAGGAAAAGATTTCAAAAGGAAGATGATTTATTCAATATTGGATTTGTTGAGTTTGATGTGCCCAACAAACACTTGGAAACTTAAGACTGAGGCAAGGATTGTGAAGAGGTGCATTTGGAAATTATCTTCATGTAGATAAAAACTGAAGCCATGGAGTGGATGAAATGACCAAGGTAGTAGAGGCAGAAGAGGGCTATGATTAGAACTTTGAGAGACAGCCTTGTTTAAAGGGAGGACAAGAAGTCAACCAAAAAAAAATTAGATAAGGACAAGGAAATTAATGAGAATAAAGTGGCAAACAAGATGAATAGAAAACAATAGAGAAGACCATCAAGAAGAAAGGGATAATCAATAAATCTCCCAAAAGGAGGAAAGAAGGCACAGAAACAACAGATAAAATGTCTGAGAAGCACATAAGTGCAACTTCTGAACACCAAAGGAATTTGATTAATTCCTATGTTCATCCTTATCTAACTTATTCATGATTAGTGTATTCAGAAGTTCCTAAGGTATGATTATCCAGCTTTGGCACAGCTGCAAAGAACTTCAGCTCCTCATATTCAGCCTTTGGTTCTGGGGAGGACTGCAATATTTCATTTCCCAAGAGAAAAGGATAAAAAAAGAAAGAAAGGAAAATAAGAGAAAAGGAAAGAAAAATATTGAGACTTGGATTATAATTTCTTCTTGAAAGTGTGTGTGTGTGTGTGTGTGTGTGTGTGTGTGTCTGTGTGTGTATACCACTTATGGTCTATATAGCATTATTAAATTCCAGATAAGAGCAAACTTTTCTGGAGCTATACCTCCATTCCTTAAATAGTCTTGTAAAGAAGTCAGCATTTTTATTATAGTGGTGGTGATGGAAGCCAGAATACAGGGGGTTGAAAACTGAATGGGTGTTGAAGTGAAGGCAACAAGTACAAATTATTCTTTCTAGAAGTTTAGTAATGAAAGAGAGGATGGATAATAGCTTGAGGTATGTAACAGGCAAGAAAAGGTTTTATGTGGTGGGAAAATGTATACACATTTATAGGTTAAGGGGAAGGAACTGGTAGATTGGAAGAGATAGGATATTCATGAGAGAACGTATTATTGAAAGTATAAGGTCACAAACAGGACAGGACAAAATGAGGTAAAAGATAAGAGATATTGGTCAGGAAGATGGTTATGTTTTCTTCTCAGAATTGAAGCAAAAAGAACAAGGTGAGTGAACATGTTTATGATAGTGTCTCAGGAGAGTTAAAGGAGTTCATATTAATCCAAATTTTTTCAGAGATTCAGGTAGGGATGAAGTCATCTGAATAGAGTGAGGGAGGAGGTAGAATTCATTGGTTAAGGAGAAGACAAAAGACTGAAATAACTACCATGGAGAATGTCCTAGGCAATGAGAGTTTAAAAAAGGAATTCTCTGTAACAGTAAAGACTCAATTGAATTTCACTAGTGTGTGTGTGTGTGTATATATATATATATATATATATGTATGTAAGATCCAGTTAGCACAAGGATTTCTATTAGTGTTTTGTATCTTGGGAGTAGGAGCAGAGCAGACAGATGGGAGGAATTACTCAAGTCTGAGTTACTAAAATATGAAAAGTAGAAAGGGAGGATAAGTCAAGGATAAGAGCAGAAAAATTTGAGTGTTTATGTCTTGCTACTCTGTAGCAACCCTCACAGAAGAGCAGGTGCCTTTTGGCAAAGATTTGCCAAAAAGAAGTGCCTTTACTCTTTCCGTAATTTCCTTATTCTCATCACAGGTGTGAGGTCAAGGAGGTGAGGAAATGGTTTCGAACAGAAACCTGAGATCAAAATCCTGGCCTATGAAATTTCCTTTTCTTCTGTCCTGGGGTGATTAAGCCTGTCTGTCTCTACTTATTTTGGTTTAGACTTGCACATTAAAAGATAGAGGACTCTAGTAAAGTGATAAATGAGTTCCACCAGGAATGCATAGCTCTGTTGTTATTCCTTCCTACATGAAGCTAAATGAGCAGCCTCTATTCACAGTAGTCTAGCAGGTCTTGACTTTTTCAGGGGTGCTTTTGTGGGGGTGTACCTCGAGGGGTACACAAGAGATTAGGAGCAGAGGGAAGATTGACTAATAGTTGGTTCTACCTACTCTTTTTGTACTTTCCCTCATCCACTTTCATATACACCTCTCCTGATCAGGAGGCTTCCAGAATTTCTTTCAGAAGGCTCTCTCCCTCATCAAATTCTCTTTGTTTGTTCTGCCTATAGTAGATAAAGATGGTAGGGCAGCCATAATGAAAAGATCATGGGAAGATGGGACAACCAATCATCCACAGTGCTAAAATTAGTATAATTCCTTTGTTTCCTCATATAGCTACATATTCATGGCTCAAAAAACAAAGCCTTGTTTATCATTACTCTAATTTTGCTTCTCTTCCTTCAATTCAGACTCTCTTATATGTCTCACACCTTCCTCTCATTCATCTGTCCCTTATTGCCACCAAAATCCACCCTTCTTCTCTCCTTATCCCCTTACTCTTCAGTTCCATACAGCAAGAGGGATGCATTGATAATCATTTGCATTCTATTAGTCACTGGGGCAACACAGCAGAACAACCAGCTTCTTATACAGGGATCTGAGACAGGTAGGAAAGAATGGATAGCTTGGAAGGCCTAACTTATCAGTGCACCTGCTGGAGAAGGGATGGGGTAGATAAATCTGTTGGCTGTGGCTGTCATGCCACTTGGACCCTTCCCTTTCAATCTGTTCACCTGGTTGTTCAGAAGAGCTAGAGTGTGTTCCAAGCTCATGCTGTCTTCCAGACATCTGATCCCTCTATTTTTTTTTTTGACAGAGAAATGGATATCCACCCTCAACCCAAGTTAAATGACTTCTATTAGTTTCCTGACAAGAATACAGGGTCTGTTAGTGTACCCCAGGAAGATTTAGTCAGATGCATGTCTGTATTTTTAGCCCCATAGTTCAGGCTCAGTGAGGGAAAATTCTCAAAAGCTTCCCAGGGAAATATTTCTAGGGCCATTCCCAGACCTTGGAATTTATCAGGAGAAACTGAACTGAGACACTAAAGCTTTATTAATGTCTGCCTGAAAAGTCTGAATTTTAAATCAAGAAGAACTTCCATCTCTCCTCTGTTTGACCATCACCTACCTTTCTATCCCCTTCTGCCTACTCTCCCTCTTCTCCCTGGCCCTACACTGCATAAACAGTCATACACAAACATCAGTGCAATGCCTAGTGTTGTGAAGGTGCCAGATCCCCAGGAGGATCCTCAAAGACACAGGGCAGTACAAAAGGAATGTACTGTAAAGACTGATCCAGTGGGATCAGTATACATGACTACTCCCAATATAATGAAGTTTTATTTTACTTAAGCCACAAAAACAAAAGCAATGACAAAACATCCTTACCAGGTGATTCCATGATCATGAAGGTTGTTTCCCAAGGCCAGGCTTATCCATTTCACTCAGGATGGGCTGACCCCTGTGATTTACAAAATCCAGGAAACTCAACTGCATAATTTATGGTAGCAACATTTGTAAAAGCAACATTTACTCCATGTAAATAAGAGTAATTTTCACCTAAAAGGCAAAGCAAGACTTGCATTGTCCCAGGAGACAAGGATTCGAAACATTGATTCAGCTTCCTGATCACGGTGTTTAAAAGCCCAGTCAGTGCATGATGAGTTGGATGCTCCTCAGACTTTATGGATTTGCTGATCCCGTGTGAATCATCTAATTGGATTCATCTCCATAGGAAGAAAGTAGAACTGTGTCCAAATGAGTTAATATTGTATCCCTGTGGTCTATCCTTTCCATTCTATTCTTAAATAAACTTCCTTTTGTTAAATGTTAAATGTCCTAGGAATATTTCTTGCTTCGTACCAATACTGAATCTAAACCACAATATCAGCCTGAGTTAAGACTGGTTCCAAATATTTGGCATATATCAGCAAAATTAGTTCATAATAACCTCATGATTAATCTTGTGGTTTGAAGTGGGGAAAGATCAATGTAGAGGAAGGGGATCCTCAGGATATTGGGTAGTGCCCTGATAAGAAAATCTTGAATCCTTTGGCTGTTGTTGTTCTGGACACACACTGCAGGCCCTCTTGATGGGCCAGGGAAGGTTACAGTTACTGACCCAGGGGGATGAGAAAGTAAATTTTCATTGCACATACAGTAATTAGGTGAGATAGATATGAATGTACTTTATCTTTGAAAAGCATATTGTAAAGATGATCAATGCTATTTGTTCAATTTTGACAACTTTACATTTTGAAGTAATTAGGATCTCCAGACGTACCAGCTAGGGTAGATTTAAGACTTTTCTGAATGCTGTTCATTTTGGGATTATCTAAGAATAATGTTGAAAGACATTCGTTGTAAGACATTCACAAAGCCATTAAGGACTGTGCCAATGTGACTTTATTAAGACTTTTTGATTCTATGAGAGAGGCACTGGAAATGGAAATGTTTAAGCCTCTCTGGGATCCCAAAATACTTAATGGAATTGGGGCTGAACAAAGGTGCCCCAACTGATTTGTTGAGGACAGAAAGTATTGAAAGGGAAAGAGTATAATGAGGGAAAACAAATGAGTCATCAGTTCTGGGCTGCACTTGACTTAAGTAAATTTCATTTGGTTTTCTATTAATTTGGTTTGATAATATCAGACCTCAGTTTAGGTCTGATATTAGGTCTGATATTAGAGGAAATTAGAGAGATATTAGAGGAAAATGAGATACTCATAGGCAATCAGTTAACAAAAGGAGATTTTCTTAACCATAGTAAGAGATGAATATTTAACAAGGATATTAGTCAAAGACAACATGAGTTGATTTGGTGCAGTGAGACTTCCTTTCCTCTGAGTTTTCCATTGTGGTATGCCTATCAAACATGGCTATTTGACTTCAGACAACAGGGAAGTGATATCAGTGGACCATGCCTTTAGCTCCCTTACCAATTATGTCTTGAGGATAGTTTCAATAGCTCTTTAAAAAAGCAAAGCAAAACAAAAAATATCCTAACTTTCAAGGGAGTAGAGGTTGGAATATTGTTCCCAAATGTATCACCAAGGCAATATTCACAGTACTGACAGTGACTATGAATATGCTGGCATAATTCTGAATTGCAAAGTATAACAGATTCTCCATATAGAAGGCAGAAGAAAAACATTTATTCAGACTCCAGAAAGACAAATCCCAATACCTGAAAGCCAAATCTATCATAGCAACCAAGAAGTCAATTCACATTAGCGCTGCAGGGGACAAAGCTATTCCCAAGCTTCCCTGCCCTGCTGTAGCCTTCCCACAAGCAAACACTAACATTCAGCTGTGCCTGACTGTGTTCTATCTCTTCCACCCTAGCTGCTCTCACCAACTTCCTCCCAGTTCTGCTCCACCCTTCCTGTTCCACCTGTTCAGCAAGCTCCTCCCACCACATATGACTTAGGCTTCCATGTGATTTAAGCAGATCACATGGGCCTATTAATGAATGAGAAAGATCTTCCCATTTAAATTACCATTACACCCCAACACTCCCAAATCCTGATTAAGAAACTTTGGGTTACTTCTAGTGGGCCTCATTTTGGGGTCTGTACTGAAGGATTTGGTGCTTTGGAACGATGCAGCAAACACCAGAGATCTGTTATATCCTTCCTACATGGTAGGGGCATGGAACTGCTTCAAATTAAAAGGAGAAATAGCTTTCACTCTCACTCTGGTATTTATGTCTTGCTTACTTTCTTAGTCTCTTTCTCTTCTCTCTCTACCTCAGTCTTTGTCTTTGTCTCTCTGTATCTTCCACTCTCCCTCCCTCTGCCTCTAATTTTTCTCCATCTTTCTGTCTCACTGTCTTACTCCTTCCATCCTCCCTACCTCCCATCTGCCTCTGTCTCTCTGTCTCTATCTGTTTCTCTGTTTGTCTCTCCCTCTTTTTGTTTCTGACTCTCTTTCACCTCCCTCTCTCATTCAGTCTTTGGTTCCTTTTCTTCCCTTCTTCTGTCTCTGTTTCTTTGTCCCTCTGTCTTTTTGTTTCTGTCGGTCTCTCTTTCTGTCTCTGTATGTCTCTCTTCCACTGAGGGTCCTTTCCCTCCAGTAAGAATGGTGAATTCTTGTGTATGGCTAGGCTAGAAGAACCTAAATTTAGTTCTCAAGTCTCTGACTTCCTTTTTTTGCTTTGTATTTCTTCTCTGAGCATAGGTGAATGAACAAAGACCCTGAGATTCCTATTTCTAGTTTTAGCAGCCTTATGAGTCCAAGAGATTGGGAACTCTTGGGTCCCTTAGTCAAGACTGACAGTCAGCAGGGGTTTCTACATTAAAGAAGGTGAATATCAAAATGAAGATGAGCTTCTCATATCTTGGATCACCAAACCAGCTATAATTTTCTGCACTATCCTGAGTGTCCATTTCTGACCTTACAAGTATGGTAAGTTATTCAAAGACCTCTGGACAATCAACAGAGGGAGTAGCACGCAGACCCTGATAGAGGAGGCCATCAAGGTGATGAGAGAAGCAGAAGAAATAATATAGGCCTCAGGGAGTGGGAAGGAGTTTGGCCCCCAACAGAGAGGTCAGTGACTCAGACACTAGGATAGAGAGTAGCACAGTATACCTCTTTGTTTACTATAATCTGGAATTGATCAGACCCATCTGCATTGCTGCTCTTTGGATCAGTCTCTCAGAGAGAGCTTGGAGGAGTAAGTAGTGAAATTGTTGCTATCTAATGCTATCTAATGACAGCTGAGGTGAAAATATTTCGGCAGAACTACCCAACCTTCACAGAAGGGAGAAGTTTCTCAGCAGAGATCTCTAAAGGAACAAAATTTTGGTATTCTCTCATTGGATTCTGAGGGAGGGACATATTCTGGTTGGTGCGTTAGAGAATATTGAATGAATAGTGATATAGTGAAATTTTGGTGCTGACTGAAGTCCTGATCTGTGGTACGGCTTGGCTAATGCTCTGAAAGTATGATCATCTGCTCTGTGGTCCTAGTGAATCCACTGTGAACTGGTCCTAATTTCACTTGATTTTTTGGGTTTTCTCTCTCCCTACTCTTTTTTTAAAAAATAACTTCCTTATGCTTTCAAACTCTGAGGATGGGATTGTCCAATAACAGTCATAAGAACATACAAGTAGCAAAAGGTCCCCTAGAACTGTGGTATCAAATACATGGTCTACAACACTTCCAAGTAACAGCTAAACCAGATTAATATGTAATTGGGAAATATGTAACAAAAATAAAGAAGAAACATAATAAAATACATATAATGTTAATTTGTGGTTTTCTAAGTCAACACATGGCTTTTCTGTTTGGTTTAGTGACCCTTATTCCTATTTGAGTTTAATACCATTGCCCTGGGAAGACTTTTAGACCCTTGATACTTAGGGATAAGATGTGATGAATGCCACATCTCTTTCACATAAGCTAGCCTAGTTTTTTTCCCTCTAAATGACAATGAACCTATCTTTAAGATAGGTTTGGTTTAGAATCTCATTTCATTCTAATCCAGAACCTGAACCTCTAGCTTAGATTGAATCAGACATGGCCTAGAACAAAGTGTAAAGCAACAAAAGATTTAAAGATGGAAGATACTGAAACAGCTAACTTTTGTATCAAGACTGGGAGTGGAAAGAGAGGTCAGAATAATATTGGTAGATTAGCAGAATAAGGAGAAATTGAATGACTGAGGTCATGATGAGAGAGAAGAAAGGGTTATGTACAAGTATAAGGGTGGGAGAAGTGGGAGTATAGGACATTGTGATCAGGGAAGAGACTATACCACTATGGTTATTTTTGTACTTTTTCTTCCATCTCTATTTAATTATAACTTCCTTTAGGACAGGTAACTTATTTTGCTTGTCTTTGTATCTGCACCGTAGCCCCACAAATTCTTATTAAAATAATTTGATTTGAGTCAACTATAGCATTTTAAAGAACTTTTTGATCACTTAGGTTATGGAAAACCATAAGGGAGATTGTATGTCAAAGTTGGCCATGGAGCCCTCTCAAATCACTAACCCTTCATCTGGTTTTTAAAAAACATATCCTCCTCCCTCTTTGTGTTGTCCTTCAAAGGAATTTATAACTATTCAATTGCTATTGTTGAATTATTTCAGTTGTCTCTGACTCTTCATGACCCCATTTGAGGTTTTCTTGGCACTGTCGTTGTTTTCCATTTCCTTCTCCAGCTCATTTTATAGATGAGGAAACTGAAGCAAATAGGGTTAAGCAACCTGTCCAAGGTCACACAACTAGTAAGTGTCGGAGGCCAGATTTGAACTCAGGAACATAAGTCTTCCTGATTTCAAGCCCAGTGGTCTATCCTAGCTGCACCACCTAGCTGCGCTCCAATTATTCAATTGTGTACCTGCAACTGTAAATTGCTTTCGTATATTAAATGCTCATCTGACCAATGAGGAAGTTAGTGACAATTTGCCCTACAAAGGGCCCCTTTACTTTTATTCATTACTTCTCATTCATCCAGTTTAACTAGATATTTTTCTCCTTTGCAATTAAATGAATTCAACCAAACTTTTAATGAAATATCTTCAAATGTAACCCCCTTCATGTAGGCCCTGGTCATCAAAATACATGATCTTTACTTTTTTTTTTTCAGCTTAAATAACACTTTGAACCTCCCTTTTGAGTATTCACCCTCTATATTATATTTATTCCTGTATATATCACATTCATCCCTTCATAGAGGAGGAACTGTTTTTTATTTATCTTTGTATCTCCTGAAGCACCTGGTATGCTGTAACACGTAGTGGCCACTCAAACATTTGTCAAATTGAATTAAATTAATAAAATAAACTGAATTCACCATTAAGAAATTCAGGTATGGATTAGGTTTTAGGGGTTCCGTCTAATCCTGAGATTCTTTTATTCTATGAAATCAGCTAACAACAGTCAAGAAAACCCAAATATTCTTCCCTTAAGTAGAACTGTGCTCTCTTATGAATGCTGACAAAGTGTTCTTTGCCAAAGGCTTGTGATTTTTTTGGAAAAGAAGGTTTTCTCTGACATAAAAAAGGGAAAAAAAAGCACTTTCCTCACAATAACCCTCTGAAATGAAAGTGCAGGTACTAGTATTCCTCTTTTATGATTAAGGAAACTGAAATTCAGAGAGCTAAAGAAATTTTTTCATATCATATAGTTAGTAAATAGCAGAGCAGAAATCTAAACTCAGACCGCCCAACTCCTTTTCTAGGGCTGGTTCTACCAAATAACAGCTGCCATTAAATAAATATTAAATTTCTTTGTATGTTGGTAAAGAGAAAATATATTGCTTTCAAAAATTCCTGAAAAAAACCCTTGCTGTTTTCTGTCCAAATGCTAATGATAATAACTAGAATTTATATTGCTCTTTAATGTGCGTTCCAAAAGTTATCTTATTTGATCCTTATACAACTCCATGAAGTGGTAGGTACTCAATCCTCTTTTTGTAGATGAGGAAATTGAGGCTGAAATGTTAAATGATTTGCCTAAAGTCAAACAGCTAGTAAATACTTGAGATAAGATTGAAATGCATGTCTTCCTTAGGTGGCTAGATGGCACAGTGGATAGAACAATGGGCCTGGAATCAGGAAAATGTATGTTCAAACTGGCTTCAGATGATTGTTAGTTGTGTGCCTTTGTCTCATTTTCATCAACTGTAAAATGAGGACACTAACAACACAACTCTCAGGACTGAAGTGAAGGTCAAATAAGATGATCTTTGTAAAATGTTTAGCACGAGTGCCTGACACATGGTAGGTGTTATAGAACTTCTTATGACTTTCCCTTTCCCCTTCCTGACTCCAAGTCATATACTTGATCAGAGGTGGGGAACCTGTGACCACATGTGACCCTCTAGGTCCTCAAGTGCAGCCCTTTGATTTAGTTAACTATAACCCTTTGATTCAGTCAAAGGGCTGCACTTGAGGATCTAGAGGGCCACGTGTGTCCTCAAGGCTACAGGTGCCCATCCCTGCACTTGATCAACTGAGCCACCTAGCTACCTTTGAATTCTTTGCCAAAACCACACTCAAAATATCTGAAAATTTCATAGTAAAAACATTCCACTCTGCCTGTGCAGAAAGTCTAAAGGCAATCGTATATATGGAAAAGAACTCACAAGCCATCTAGTCCAACCCCTCATTTTGCATACAAGGAAACTGAGATGTAGGAAGATGTGGAGACTTAAGGTCACTGATAATAAGCATCAGAAGTGGGCACCCAGCTCCTCTGCCTCCAGAGCCAGTGTCCTTTCTACAGTGTCAGGATGTACTGGTGTGGTGTTGTTTCAACATCTGCTCTTTCACATCAGGGAATGAGATTACTTAGTCTGACATTACTTTGCCATTTAAATTTCTTGAACAATGACGACTTAATATGAACTCCCAAGATATTATGAGAGCTAGAAAAGTCAATGAAATACCAGTAAAAGTGTGGAAAAGCATTTTTAAAATCTGTAAAAATTTTTATACAACTATCATGTAAACATTGTTGTCATAATTTGAGTTACATGAGTTGGTGAGTCAAAGAAGTTAAAGCAAGCCTTGCTTTGAGTATAGAATTTTTCTGAATGGGCTAGTGGAGTTTCTCTGGGTCCCTGAAGAAGAAAGGAATACCCAGTGGACACTTGGTCCTTATTTGCAGCTATTTTTTGCCCTCGGAAAGATAGATTGACAGCTGCTATTCTAGGTGGTCAAATTTTGAGTAACTTGCAATGCAGTGGTTTCTTCTCATTCCCTGTCATTTAGTGAGTTTGCTAATGGAATTCCATAACTCTAATTCAGAGTTTTAACTATATAAGTGAATCCCTGGAAATTTTTCAAAGCAATTGATCCTTGTTATAGTTCCTTCTCTGGGAAATTGGCAAGAAATCTGTACTGGATGAAATGGTTTAGGAAGTATGTATGTAGCTAAATTTAAAAAATTATAGAATCCCAATCAAGTTAGCCTGAACTGTGGGTATGCAGAGGTAGATGGTTTTTGGATGTCTAAAGCAACACAATTGCCATCCACTTAGATCATTTACAGAAAATTACTTGGTAACCTTCTAATATTTCCATGTGTAGTGGCTCTGGGGATTGCACTGAGGATAAGAAGGGGAAAACCATTTACCAGAATGGATTAGTTTGGTTAGAAAATTTCACAAATCTCATGGGCCCAGCTGCACAAATAAAACCTCCCTTGCAGGTGGAATTCACTCTGTGCAGACTGGAGAGGGGTGGGTGACCTTGGAAGCAGAATAAAATGCAGAGGAGATGGCTGAGCTGGCTGATTTTGCTAGTGCCTGGTTGGTAGGAGAAGCAAAATCTTTGCCAGACTGAGAGTTTATTTTAAGTGTAACTAAAAGGAACTAAGTACCAGTTACCACAAGCAAGGGTGATCTTTATCTTCTTTTTTTGGTCTGTGGGAAGGGGAAGGAATCTTGAAAGATTCCAGCAGCTCCAGGTTTCAGAAAGAGAAACTCTCCCGCACATTTCTTAAGTGTCCTGGATTTTTCGCACACTACCTTGCATTAGAAAAAATAAATGAAGGAGAGAGTTTAATACACTTCTAAGCTTATTACACCAAGTACATATTAGCAAGTAGCCAAGCATTTAATAGTCAGCATTTTCTCCCCAGAAAATTTATGTGTACTAGGCAGTGATTGTTTTGCTAAGGCTCTGTGCTATCCTCCTTTACTTGGTTTTCCTCATGAAAAATTCTGTCAGGGCACCTGTAAGACCTCACTTTGAGAGATGGTTAATGTGTTAATTACCCAGAACCCAAAAATGTAAGCTGCAAACAAATGAAAGCTGCATTTACAATCAATCAGTTTTATGACCTTCTGATGGTGAAAGTATCAACACCATTTACTCTGGGAGACCTCACAGCATTCCAGAACATCTGGATCCTTAAGTTTCAGTTAAAACCAAAGAAGATGTGACTCATTTATCAGAGCTTTGCACAAAAGAGAGCTACTTTGATAGTTACACTGTCTTGGGATTTTTTTCCCTAAAGAAATACGTATTTCTTTTAATGGAAAAATTATCTTAGATGGTTTTTAAATGATCTATCATTTGGGAATCCCTGCTTGCCTTCAAAATAATGAATTAGAATTGTTTTCTTTCTATAAATTGTAACCTGATAGTCTCTTTCCTCCTTTCTTCCCTGTTCTCTCTCTCTCTCTCTGTCTCTGTCTCTCTCCCTCTCCATTTCTCACTCCTCTTTCCATTCTCTTTCCCCAACACACTAGGGGGAGATCTAGGCCTAGACTGACAACTGTCAGGCTTGGTACCTTTGCTAGTATGTATTCTTTAGTAAATTATTCAATCCCACTTTACCTGTTTCTCTGCCTAAAAAATGGAGAAAGAATTACTTAGCCACATAAGTTGAAAGACTACTTTGTCATCATTAGATCCCAAAATATCAATGAAAATCATAATTATAACAAAATGCGGTGAGATAAATATCTGCAACAATCTGTGGTTTCTTTTCAAAGCCAACATTGCTGAGCTTTTTGAATGAAAACTTCTGGTCCCACATGCAAAGTAACTAGCTTTGATACCTAGAAAATATGATTTGTGAGGTGTCAACAAAGACCAAAGGATCTCCAAAACCTACTTCTCTTGCAGAGTTCTTTTCAAAATACATTTTGCCAATGTATTACAATGAAGGCACATGAACTCTGATTGCATTCTGGGATTATTAACCATATCAAAGGATTTATCAGGAAAATCTCAAGTACATTTTGCCCCAAGCACTTTCCCCTTCATTACTATACTGGAGAAAATGAAAAACATCTGTTATTCATTCATTTGCATGTTACTCATCTAAATGTGTGTGTTATACCCCCAGTAAGTGAGTGTGTTATGCCAGTGGTTTCCAAATTTTATGTAGTAAGCCTTCCTTTTTTTTTTATAAAAAACCTCATTATTTACCCTTCTTTTCATAATGTAAACTATGCAATTAATTTTCTTACTTTGCATTTTATTAAAATAAAATTAATAATTTATTATAATATAAATCTTTGGCATATAACAAAATAATATACATACACATCTATTATTGATAAAAATTCTTTACAATTTTAATATTTGTAACATAAAATATAATATTATAGTATAATATTATTATTGTGATGGGTAGACTTATTTTTGGTCTATAATTTTTAAAAAAATGTGTCATTGCTAACAGTTATTCATAATTTATTTTCAATCAATACTCAAAATTGGTATTCGAAGTAGCTATAACAGAAACACTGTTAAGATATTAAATAGTGATAAAATATGTCTCTTTGCTTAATCAGCCGGAGAACTCTATTTCGTATAGCCAAAAAATACAAAAATTTTCAGTTTCAAATGCTTATTTAAAATACTATTATAGATAAGACTAAATATATCCTATTTGTCTATGAGAGATGGGCTCCTTATCTAGTCTGTTTAGAAACTGCTACATCTTTAAAATGAGATAAGAATTGTACCTGTAGACTTTTCAAGAAGTTGATAAATAACCTACTTTCTTCTATTTGATCAACAAACCAGTTATTTTTTAATTGAGTAACAAAATATAATTTTATAAACTTATTATCCACAGACCTAACCTTTTCATAAATGCCTCCACTTTATCTTTCTAGATCATAGTAAAAATTTAAGAACTTTGAGTTGATTCAAAGGACTTGGATTTTCAAAAACATTTACCAAATATTCAACTTTATTATGAAATTATTGTTATGAAATGCATTTATTTCATCTCTATTTATGTCACTAAGAAAAATGCCAATTTCTTCTGTAGGCTCAAATATCCCTCAAACTACTTTGACCTGAGAAAGCCAGTGTGCTTTACAGTATTATAATAAAGTCACTGTGCTCCGTCACACAATTTTGCAAAAGTCTTCATTTCAATAGATTAAAAAAAAAGTTGAGAGCTCTTGAAACAACTTGAAAAATCAATATATAGCTCCCCACTCTTATCTCTCCATATAAGATTATTGTGTTGAAATTACATGAGGGGACACATTTTAAACTAGTGCCTATAGACCTGTATCAAGGTACTGGTGATCTATCAGTGAAAAGTCCAATATAATTCCCTTAAATCATATCATTTTAAAAAAAGGCCCTATACATTGCATTGAAAATTTCTCTTGACATAACAGTGACAGTTCATGTTAAAAGATCTGGTTTCAAATTCCACCTCTGCTAATGACTTACCTGTGTGACCTGTAGGTCAAGGTCTCTCTTTGCCTCAATTTTCTTATTAGCAAAATAAAGGGATTATATTATATCTACTGTGATTCCTGCATACTCAAAGACTGTGATGCTTGAAATTCAAGTAACATATTTAACTATATTTGTTACTTCATTCATTTGCAATGTAAAATAGAAAGATTTTAGTTTCTCAATTAATTTCAAAGGTTTTTGGGCTTGTAGGAAATTCTCTTTCCCACCACATTATTTGCAAATGGAACCATTCAAAGCCACTTTGTATATGATCTACCAAACACTGGGGAAGAGAATACACACACACACACACACACACACACGCATATATATGTACATATATATGTAAATATGTGTATATACACATATATACATGTGTATATGTATGTTTACACACATATACATATGTTATACACACACACTATATATATATATTATAGGTCTTTTTGAGATGGCAAAGAATGGGAATCTGAATTGGTTAGAAAATAACTGAATAAATTATAGTAAATATTTAGAAATAAGGTGATATAAAAACAAAAAACATAGGTGAAAATTTTTTTTAAAGGGCATTAGAATAAATGATGACTAGTAAAATGAAAAGAAATTACCTTTAGAGGAAGGAGTTCCTCCATCCAATGAAATGTAGCATAAAATCGTCAGAAACCTTTTAGTGTTTAGAAGGAAGACTCCTGGGAGGCTCCAAAGCTTGCCCTAACTCAGGTAGAAGAGGCTGGTAGGGAGGGAAATGCAATTAGTTGGAGATTTTCCCCAACCTGTAAGAGGTGCAGCAGGGGACAGAACCAGACCTCAGTAGGTGAATGTACAGAAACATGGAATCAGGTATTACATATATGCATGCACATGCACATACGCATGTCCTTTGGACCTTCCATCATAAAAGATGGGACCAAATTTTGCTTGAGGGCATGTTCAAGGAGTAAGAGACCAGGACAATACCAGGACAGCCTATTGAGAACAACATGTTTGGTCAGGTCCTGTTCCCACATCAGCAGAGGGTGGGATTGTTGATGATTACTGAAGGAGAAGATGGCAGAGATAATGCCAAGGCCTGTTCTCATGTTGTCACCAGGGGGAGGCAGAAGCCATGTAATATGGCAGAGAGTAGGACTTGATTCCAGCCACCATCCTTATAGGGCAGTAACATTTAGATTGAAGATGGAATATGACCAGGGAGGTTCTCATTATTCCAATCAAGGATGCTCACCTAGAGTAGGCACAAAAAATTAAGTCTAGAGATGTGAACAAAGAGAACATTCCCAGCTCAAAGAAGAAATGCTATTGGTTAAAATATTCCTCAGAGAGAAACTCCAAAGAGGAGAATAACTCTACAAAAATACAAGTAAAGCTTCAGAGGGAGGGGGCAAATGATTTTTGCCACAAGGATTCTGAGAGAAGTAATTAAGCAAGAGATTAAAAAATAAGATTAGAGGTCTTTGGGGGAAAATTGGAAGAATAATCAATAACTTAGATCCAAAGGGGGAAATGATGGTGCAAAAAGTAGACCTTATGGGAAAAAATAAACTAGACAAACAGAATTCAATGACTGAATGAAAAAAGAAATATTAGCACAAAGTCAAAAGGTGGAAAAGTTAGAATGTGATCTTAATACTAAAAACAACTGACTTGGAAAACAGGTCAAGAAGAAATAATTTAAGAATAATTGAATTTCAAGTCACATGATCAAAACATAGTAGACTAAGGTCTTTTATATGATTCCTACTAATTCTCAAATCCCTTTCCCCTAAAAAGGAGACCTGTTCCAGGTTTAGAACAACTGCAACTGAATTAACACCAGAGAATGATTATCATTATACTCAACACTCTTCACTAACCAGTCTCCAGGCTTTCATCAATGATTTATGAACTGACCCTTGGTTTGTGCCTGTGTCCTACATAGAAACTACTTTCCTGTTTTAGAGAGTGCAGGTACATTTCACTACATTCCCTGGCTCCAACCCCAAAGCAAATACTGATTATGCTCAGCTATCCCATCAGGATAGTGGAGAAAATACAGTTGTCTTATATTTTGAGTGACTGCTAGGTTACGAATGTCCAAGACTAGAGGAACTCTCTTCCCATTCTCAACGAAACTTTTAAAAAAGTAGAAAATGCTGGTTTAGCCCAGAAACAGAAGAAAAATATGAAAGCCAAGGAAGGAACAGAGGTAGGAGGCCAATGTGAGTGGCTGCACCAGGTTTCAAAGAGAAGAGACTGAAAATCAACTTCTGCCCCCCAGATGCTACTTAAGTCAGAGACTAAGACATAAGGAACATAAATGTGCCAAGGTGAGAAGATGAGGCAGCTTTGCAGTCTAGCTCCTGGGTCGGTAGCCACTATCAACGAGAGAGGAGTGAGAAATCAAGTGACAGAAAAATAGAGGGATAAAATGCCTGAAACACCAAAGATTTCCAGAGAAATCAAATTCAATTAAAAATCTAAACCACAAGGAGATAAATCAGCAGAAAAGATGCTAAAACTAGGAGAATGGATAAGTATTAAACCTTCTAAAAGAGTACATAGCTCTTTAGAATTATGACATGAAGAAAGGTGGACCAAGGCCTGATAAAGCAGATAATTCTTTCTAATCCTAAGGGAGTATAAAGCAAGAAAAGGAAATTAGAGAAGGGCTGCAAAGGAAAATGAAATTTATATAAGAAAAAATTCAAAAGGAAGAAAGGTTAGAATTTATGGCTTTCAAAACAGAAACAATTAGAAATTTGCAGAAAAAAAAAGAATTTAAGGACAGGTAAGTTTCTCTAAAGAAGCAAAAAAAAAGAACAACAGATTTGTAATACAAAAATATTGAATTGGAGAGAAATCTGGTAGAAGAGAAGCAAAAAGTAATATTAAAATTATTTCTATACAGATCAAATCCATTGGCCTCAAAGATAGAATGCACAAAAATAATTTAAGGACAATCATTTTCCTACAAGAGTATGACATATGAAAAATCTGAACACCACAATGCAAGAAAGATACAAGAAAATTGACTAGAAGTTCTAAATGCAAAAAACCCCAAAGCACTCATTCAAGGAATGCATAGATACGCTCCAAGAAAATACACTTTCACGCACACGCACACGCACGCACACACAACAACAACAACAACACCCCCATATTCTTCAGACTCCAAGATACATAGTGATCAAATTTAACAACTCCAATAACAGCAAATTCTTTAGTCAGGCAGAAGAAAGGCTTTCAAATATAAAAGAAAGAAAATTTGAATAACACAAAATACTCCACACTCACTAGAAACTATGACAGGCATGAAATAATATGTTTCAAAAAGCAAAGGAGCTCAAAATGTTATCTAAAATATCAAACACTGTACACTAGCACCTAATCAACAATTTTGAAAGATGAACAGTCAACCTCAAAAATAGATTTTGAGATATTCCTGCAAAAATAAAATAAGACCAGATACAAGCAGAATATCAACTTGTAAACAACAGAATCAGAAGATGCTACAAAACACAAATTACTATTTCCCACTTGGCCTCTGGTTAAATAAGCATATATATAAATAGCCCCTAGCATGTGCTATGATACCAAGTCTAGTTATCTCCTGAATGCCTGGAGAACACAGTACTTCTGACTGGGGTCAGCATAGAGAAGGGAGGGATCTGCAAGATCCAGGTGGCAAGAGGAAAAAAGTGAAGATGGTGTGAAATGGAAACAATTGGAACATAAGGGGTCATACTTTGCACCCTTATGTGAATCATTTTCAGATGAAGTTCACTCCTTTTATGATGGAAAAGCTATGGAGTTGAGTTTAGCAACTGAAGAGATTCCTCCCTTTTATGGGAAAATGTTGGGTCATGAATAAACAACAAAGGAAGTTTTTCAAAATAACTTCTTCAGTGACTGGTGTAAGGAAATGACAGTGGAAGAGAAAAAGATAATCAAGTACCTGGACAAGAGTGACTTCACAGAGATACACAAATACTTTATTGACAAAAACGAAACCTGAAAAACTTTGCCTGAAGAGGATAAACAGAAGCTAAAAGAAGAGGCAGAAAGACTTCAGGAAGAGTTTGGCTACCGTATATTAGATGGCTACAGAGACAAAATGGTTAATTTCAAGACTGAGTCATTGGGGTTGTTTCATTGTTGTAGGGACCATCCAAAAATTGGGATGTTGAAGAAATTAATAATGCCAGAAAATGTAATTATAAACTGCAGCAGGAACTCGAAAATACCAGAACCACCTCCAGGTCACAAATCAAAAGAAGTACACTTTGAAAACACAATCACTTGGCTAGCATCATGGCCTGAGAACATCCAGAATTACATTAAACACATCATGCTGAACCCCAGCTCAAAGTTTAAAGGGGAGAAGGACTGGCAGAAATATTAAATAGGATATATACCTGAAGGGGATAATACCTGAAGGGGATAGTAGACAAAGTCCTTTTTCAGTACCATTTTGATTGGAAATCAAGAGAAACGAAAAAGCAACAGAGCTGTAGCTCTTTTCTTTCATTAATAAGCTGGCCCTGAGAGGTGGTAATGAGAAAGAAGAGGTAACAGAAACTGTTGACTGCTGCTCTCTTTGTGTTGAACACCTACAGTTACACCTTGAGTTGAAAGGGCAGGAACACGCTATTGAATTTGACGTCTTGCAAAAGTTTTTTATCTGATACTACAACAAAGTGCCTGTTGAAAAGCCAGTATTTAAGAATTTGCAGCTCTTCATGGAGAACAAGAACCTAGGAGATGACGTGTTTGATAGACTTAATACATCAACCTTGAACAAATATCTTCAGGATCTGATGCATGGATTGACAGCCAAGGTGTTCAGGATTTATAATGCATTCATCACACGCAGGAACAACTGGAAACACTGACCAATGCTGAAGACAACATAGCAGCTAAAATTTTGTCCCACGACTGAGAAAAACTGAGCAGTAGCCATTTTATGCAAATCAGGGGGCAACTCCTAAGACTTTTGAGAAGTTCATGCAAAATCTCCAGACAAAAACTGATGCTAAAAAGGAACAGCTAGTGTTGGCAAAAGAGGAGCTAGAGAACAAAAGCTGATGCCAAAGTGATAAAGGATGTAAAGTCCAAGAGAAATGTGGACAAGAAGAAAAACTGCTGGCCAAGTTAGAAGTACAACACATGAAGTTGCGTACCCAAGCCACAGACAAAGAAGAAAACAAGCAGACTGTCCTGGGTACCTTCAAACTCAACTACTTAGATCCCAGAATTAATGTCACTTGGTGTAAGAAGTTTGGAGTGCCAGTGGAGAAGATTTATAGTAAAACTCAGAGGGAGAAGTTTGCATGAGCAATTGATATGGCAGATTAAGAGTATGAGTTCTAAGCTAGAATTTCTGTATCTATTTTTGAATTGTTGAGGTTTTCAATTATTAAACAACATTGAGAGAAAAAAACAAACTCAAATTACCAAAGAAATAATGAATATGGAAATAAATTACTCCATTTCTAGAAGTAATTTTTTTTTAAAGAGAAAAATGAAAGGCTGACTTTCAAGATAAAGAGGAAACAATCAGGAGTTATCAAGAGATGAAAAACTATACAAGAGGTAAGCAAAATTGACAGAGAAGTGCACCAAATAAATCCTATCCACATAAACCAATGTATTTTGTGAAATAAAATTGCAGAGTGGAAATTTTCATCTTTCAGGAGGAGGGAGGTAGAGCATAGAGGGAGTGAAGTGTATCATTGTGAATATGAGTGAACAGCAAAGGCACGATAATAGCTAGAATTTTGCAGAAGAGGATGTGGGAGAATAGAAAAGATGGTAAATGGGAGGGAATGAAATGGAGGGAATGAAAGGGGAGGTCTAAATCAACAAGTGCAAGTTTCTCATTAAAAATCACTCCCATGGGGTAAGAGGTTGATTCTGGGGATAAGAAATGGGGCTTTAAAATGGATTTAATCTAGAGGATATGGGGCACTGGGAGATAAGCAACTCAGAGAGAGTGTTGTATATTTATGGATAAACATACTGCTTCAGGAAATGTGAGCTGGTAGGTGTGATTGGCATCCTTAAGTATGGAATGGAGAGGGAAACAGACTAGAGCTTTTACAGCATGTCTAACGTGAAGGAGGCTGATTATGGGAAAGAAAGGAAATAAAATTGAATCATGTAAATTGTATGCAAGGCTAGTTTTTACCATATCAACAAGCATTTGTTAAACACCTTCTACGTACCAAGCACTCTGTTAAGTGCTGTGAATACAAATAAAAGTATACAACAACAACAACCACAGTCCCTGCTTCTAAAGAGCTAACAGATTAATGAATGAGACAACATGCAAAAAACCAATGCAAGAAATTAGATATGGACAGGATAAATTGGAAGTAACTTCAGGGGAAAGGCATAACCTTAACATAGGACTTGAGCAAGAGGAGGAAAGAATATAATTAGTTCTGTTTTGGACATGTTAATTTTAGATGTTTATGGGAAATATATTTCAAGATGTCTAAGAGACAGCTGGAGATTGGAGATTAGGAGAGGTTAGGGTTGGATAAGTAGATCTGAGAATTAACGGCATAAAGATAATAACTGAATATACTGGCACTGATGACATCACCAAGTGAAATGGTATAGAAGGAATAAAAGAGGACTCAGGACAGAGTCCTGGAGGATATACATAGTTTGTAGCATGACTGGGACAGATATAGCAAAAGAGACTGAAAAGGGGCAATTATACTGGTAGGAAGGAGGACCAGGAGAATTCAATGCGGAAAAACTTAGGGAGAAGAGAGTATCAAGGAGAGGAGGGTGTCCAATGAAGTGATTAATAGTTTTAAAGGCTACAGAGAGGTCAAACAGTATGAGGACTGAGAAAAGGTCATTGAGTTTGGCAAGAGATCATTGGTAATTTTAAAGAGAACAGTTTCAGTTAAATGATGAAGTGAAAAGCCAGAATGCACAGAGTTGAGTGAGAGAAAAGGAAGCGGAGACACCTATTGTAGATGACCTCAAAAGTTTAGACACAAATGAGAGGAGATATATGAGACAATAACTAGCAGGGATAGATAGATTGAATGAAAAGTTGTTTTGTTTTTTTTTATTCAGAGAATAGGTTGTGCAGTAGGGAAACAACCAGTAATTTGGGAAAGATGAAAAATTAGTGAGACAGTAGGGAGGATACAGGGAGCAATCTTCTGGAGAAGAAGGGATACAGTGAGATGCTTTGTGCAAAGAGAATGGCTACATCTTCGTGCAAGAAAAGAGTGAAAGAAGAGATAGTGGTGGAAGGCATCTGAGTGAGGCGAAATGACAAGTAGAGGAGAAGAGGAAACTCTTGGTGAATGACCTCAATTTTTTCAGTGAAATATGAGGAAAGATTTTCAACTGAAAGGGTTGGGGGGTGGGGGGTGGAGTGGGACCCATGGGAGGTTAGAGGAGGGATGAAAAGGCATGAAAATGACACAGTGGTGAGTGGGACAGTGATTCAACTAGGGAGATATAAAAGGATCACATTATTATGCCAAAGGCCCAATTGAGATTATGTTACATAAATTTGTAGTGCACCTAGGTAGTTCAGTTTCCTGATTTTCTCCTATTTCTTTCAGCAGCATGTGGGAACAAAGGCAGTAGGGGGTGGGAGTAATCTAAGGCTGAAGTTTAGCAGGGAAAAGTTGGCAATAGGAAAAAGGGTCAAGGGACTTGAGGGAAGATGGAGGTGTAGAGCTGAACTGATTGGCTAAAAAGTAAAGATAGGGAAAGGGGGGAAGCATGGCCACTACAAGGGTGATGGCCTGGGAAAGAACTGAGAGTAGAGAGACTGGAGATGATGGTGAGGACAAAGAACAGTCTTTGGGACTGCAAAGTAGAGAGAGATAGACTGATAACAGATTGTTATGAAAAACAGCTTTTATCCACATTATTCCTCTTATGAATTGGTACTTCTAAGAATGAGGCATAAAGAAAAAAAGAGACAATAAAGCAAGATCTATAAAGGTGATAACTAAGAAATTGGTTAGAAGGTAGAACTCTAAACTACCACCTCAGAAGCTTTAGCCCCATAATGAACACAAAGAGATTAAAGAATGAAGAAACAAGAGTATATACTATGAATTACAAAATAAAAGTTCAGAACAGATAGGAAAGAAAATGAATTAATTAAGACTACAAAGCAAAGAAATTCAACTTGGAAAAACATCAAAAAAGCAAAGAAGCAAAATAAAATGGCGGGGGGAGAAAAAGAGAGAAGATTTTTGGACTAACTATTAAGTTAGATGGCAAAAAGAAGGGAAAAAGATGGAAAAAGGATAACTAATAAAAGGAAGAAAGAAATTAATAAAATAAGTTAATAAAAACACCTAAAGAGAGGAAAGAGGTTAAAAAAGAACAGGAAGAGAGTAATGTGGATTAAAGAAGCCGTAGGAATGTGATTACAACAAAGAAGTTTAAGCACATTTGATCTTATGGTCCTGCTTAAAAGAAGAAGGGTGAGAAGCTTTTTTTTTTTTTAAAAAAAACAATGCTGATGAAAAAGGAGAAAAATTCAGATCTCTCATAACACTGAATGGATTAAACAATCCAATAAGATGAAAAAATGTGATATAATTGATAAGAAAACACAACCCTGCAATCTGTTGCTTATAGGAAATGAATTTAAGAAACAAGGACATATCAGTTTTTACATATCAGTTATATACCTCACCCCCCAAATTGTGATCATGCTATTAGGAAAAGCAAAAATAAAAATTGACAATATTTTTAGTGATAATCAAGGAAATTATATTATATTGAAAGGAAACATAAACCATGAACTAATATCATTATTAAACTTATACGAACCAAATCACAGTGTCTAAATTCTTACAGGAAAAAATAATTGAAATGGAAAAAGACATAGTAACACAATAATAGACTTTAATGTTTCCCCTTTAGAAGCAGACATCTCTAACAAAAAGATAAACAAAAGGAAATGAAAAAAAAAAACTGATCGAGAGCTAAAATATTTATGACATCTCTTGAACAGAACTAATAAAGGACATACCTATTACTTAGCACACATGACAGTTTTTCAAAAGTAGGCCAGGTGTCAAGTCATGGAGTAATGGCAAATAAAATATGAAAAAAGGAGAAATATTCAGCATCCCTTTCACACCATAAAAAAAGAAAAATGACAATCAATTCAGGGAATATGAACAAAAGAGAAACCTAAATGTAGGTCTGATGAAGTCCTAAGCAAAATTCAGTCAAATAAGAAAACATAAAATCAATCAATAGCTATGTGAAAGACAAAGAAACTTATATGACAACAAGCCAAAATTTCTGAGACTCTTTTAAGCTAATTATCAGATGAAAAATCATATTCTTCAAAAAAGGATTAATGAAACAGAAAAGAAACCGATTAATGAATTGCAATTTTTAAAATTAGAAGGCCAACAACAAAATGAACCTTAATGAACACAAAACAGAAAATCTTGAAAATTAGAAGAGAAACAGATGAATCAGAAGCAAAAAAGACCATGGAAGTGGTAAACAAGAGTGAAAGTTCTTTTTCAAAAGTAATAAAATTGAGAAAATTCAGGGAAAATAGCAGCAAAGGTAAAAAAATTCCAGGCTCTCAAGATGTTCCCCCATAAGAGATGAAATAGTACATCAGGGTCAATACTGAGCAGTAAAAATGAATAAGAATAAGCAGAACAAGGGACATCCTGGGACAATCAGAGAAAATCTGAAGAAAAATGAGATTTGGTCTGTGTGAAGAGTAAACACCTCCAGGTTAGGTCGTAGTTCTCCTTAACCAACAAGTTGTAAACCCTGGGGTTAGCTGGGTTGGGTGGATGCCTCAGCCCCTAGATAGTGAGGGGTCTTGGTGTCTGAGCTGGGGAAGATCAAGGGAATCTCTGCTCAAAAGATCCAGCTGTGTTGTGCAGACACTGGTGGGAGAAAGAAGGAACCAGCACATGCCTGCTGAGGGCAGAAGCAGTGGAGTGGGAACTCTGCTGGCTGTGGACACTTACTGAATGCTGGAGGTCTTGGTTCCAGTTCCATGCCAGAGGAAAGAAATGAAGGAGGACCTGATGCTAAGGGCACCATCCTCCATACCCTGGGACTAGAGGTGATTATAAAAACTAAGCTACTACAAATTAAAAAGAATGCAAAGGAGAAAGAATACAAGCATAGAGAGGAATAGAGAAGACCAGGGTTCTTCTTCAGAGGAGAATACTAAAGCAAAGAAACCCTCTTCTACCCCAAAAAGTAATGTCAAATGCTCAGTTGCTCAAAAAGAATTCATAGAAGAATTTAAAAAAGATTTTAAAAATCAAATGAAAGAGATTGAGGAAAAACTGAAAAAAAGGGAATACAAGAAAACAAAACAATTATGGAAAGAAAATAAATTTAAAAAAGAGATACAGAATCTTAAGGAAGAAAATGACTCCTTGATAATCAGAATAGGGCCAGGGTAAGCCAGTGAAGTTATAAGAAGTCAAGAAATAATAAAAGAAAATATAAAGAATAAAAAAATAGAAAGTAATGTGAAACATCTCATAAGGAAAACAACTGATTTGGAGAACAGATCAAGAAGAGAAAACATAAGAATAATCAGGCTACACAAAAGCTATGGTTAAAAAAAAATCTTGACACAATAATACAAGAAATAATTGAAGAAAATTGTCCTGAAGCATTAGAGGGGAAAGTAGAAATAGAAAAAAAATTCACTGATCACCACCAGAAAGTGATCCTATGAGAAAAACCGACAGAAATCTTACAGTCAAATTCTGAAACCCCCAGCCCAAGCATAAGATACTGTGAGCAACAAGAAAAAATATTGGTGGTGCCACAATTAGAATTACACAGGACATAGCAGTGGTGACACTAAAAGACCACAGGGCTTGGAACATTACATATGGAAGAGTAAAAGAACTGTGCTTACCAAAATATATCCAGCAAAGTTAAGCATAATCCTGAATGAAAAAAATTGATAATTTAATGAACTGTCAGACTTTCAGAACTTGGTTTAAAAAACAACAACACCTGAACTTAATAGAAGATTTGACATACAAAAATGAAGTGGTACATCCCAAAGACTAATTACAAGGGACTCAATAAAGACAGACTACCTTTTTTGTCTGCAAAACATATGTCTAAGACTGTTATCAGGGATTGGGTAGTTCATAAGAAAGATTGGGGTAGACTTGAGCATGATATGACTTTAAAAAGTAAAAGTGTTTAGGAATAGATAAAAAGAACATTTAATACAAATGAGGTGTGAGAAAAAGAACTGACACAGAATTAGATGGGGGAGAAAGGCTATTAGTTCTGGAAATGTACTTTCATAAGGAATGGGATCAAGAGGGAAAAATACAAACATATCTAGAAAAGTATAAAAGTCTTCTAAATTGAAAAAGAAACAGAATGCTAAGGGGATAGGGAGGATGTGCTACGCATAGTGTTAACCACTGGAGGTACAAAGAAATTTTAAAATATGATCCCTGTCCTCAAGATGTTGATCTTTAAATTAAATTTTTATTAATATCTTTTATTTTTTACATATTCAGTATTTCTAACAAAATGCTTCCTCCCTCTCAGAGGCTCACAACATATAAAAAATAATATTATTAAAGAAAAAGAGACTTTATAATCAACAAAACTAATCAATACCTTGAAAAAAAAACCCTAAATATGTGCAAGCACTGTAACTATATGTCTCTTACTTCTAAAAAGGAGTGCATTGGGGTTGTCTTCTATCTCTTCTTTGGAACTATTCTTGTTTTTGTAATTTTGTAAGATTTACTTTTTTTGTGTGTAGTCTCTTTGGAATACAGACCTATTAGTGGTATTGCTGGGTCAAAGAGTATGTGTGGTTTTATAGCCCTTTGGGGATAGTTCCAAATTGCTCTCCAGAGTGATTGGATTATTTCACAACTGCACCAACAATTCTTTAGTATCCCAAATTTCCCACATCCCTTTCAACATCTCTATTTTCCTTTTCTGTTATATTAACCAGGCTGATAGGTGTGAGGTGGTAGCTCAGAGTTGTTTCAATAGGCATTTCCAATTTACATAATCAATAGAGACATAGAGCATTTTTATATGACTATATTTTATTTCTTCATTTGAAAAATGACTGTACATAACTTTTGACCACTTATCAATTGAAGAATGAATTGTATTCTTATGAATTTGACTCAGTTATTTACATATTTGAGAAATGAGGCTTTTATCTGAGAAAGTTTTGTAAATTTTTTTTGGTTTGTATTATCAACTGTATTTCCCTCCATCCTAATTGATGAGTCAATTCTGATATTCAGGTATTATTTGCCACTCCCTCATCTTCCCTTTCACTGTAAAAAAAAACTCTTTTGTACCTCTTTTACATGAGATAGTTTATCCCATTTTACCTCTCCTTTCCTTCTTTTCCCAGTTCACCCCTATTTCTTTTGCCTTAATTTATTTTTAGATATCGTTCTATCATAGTCATCCCTCTTATTCACCCCCTAATTCTTTTTGGATAGCATCTCATCACAGCCATCTCACACTCACACCCTCTGTCTATGCATATACTCATTCTAATTGCCCTTATAGTGATAAAGCTTTTTTTTTTCATTTTTTCATTTTGTTTTATTGCTTCTTGATGTCTCATGGAATCATTAGTGGAAACTTGATCAGTTCTACCTATTAGGGAATTATTTTCTTCGTTGAGCTTTTGTATCTCTTTTTCCATTTGGCCTATTCTATTTTTTAAAGAGTTGTTTTCTCCAGAGAATTTTTATTTGTATTTCCCCATTTGATCAATTCCACTTTTCAAGGCATTCTTCTCTTCATTGGATTTTTGTGCATCTTTTACCATTTGATCTATTCTGTTTTTTAAGCTATTGTTTTCTTCAGTATTTTTGTGTCCCCTTTATTAAGTGTTGATTATTTTTTCATGATTTTCTTGTGTCACTCTCATTTCTTTTTCCATTTTTTCCTCCACCTCACGTACTTGATTTTTTAAAGTAGAAATCAACAAGATGTAACACCCATTCCTATTGATAGGGGATTAAAAGAAAAATGTAAAAGGTCTCTTTGGAAGAACAACTGACCTGGAAAATTGATCCAGGAGAGAAAATGTTAGAATCATTGAACTACTTGAAAACCATGATAAAAAAAGGGCCTTTACATCCTCTTTCAAAAAACTATCAAGGAAAATTGCCCTGATATTAGTTCTAGAATCAGAGGGTGAAATAGAAATCAAAAGAATTCACTGATTATTTGTGAAAGAGATCCCCAAATCAAAACTAGCATAAATATTATAGCCAAACTCCAGGTCAAGGAGAAAATGACACAAGCAGCCAAAAAGAAGCAATTCTATTTGAATTGTGGAGCTGCAGTGAGGATAACCCAAGATTTAGGAGTTTTCTACACTTATGGCTCAGAGAGCTTAAAATATGATATTCTGGTTGTCCAAGGAGCTAGGATCACAACAAAGAATCAGCTACCCAGCAAAACATCAGGGGAAACAATTGACATTCAATGAAATAGAGGTTTTCAAGCATTCCTGTTGAAAAGACCAGAGCTGAATAGAAAATTTGGCTTTCAATTACAAGACACAAGAGAAGTATAAAAAGGTAAACAGGAAAGAGAAATCATAAAGGATTCAATAAAGTTAAACTGTTTATATTCCTACATGGGAAGATGATACTTATAATTGCTGAAAAAAAACTTTCTTATTGCTAGGGTAATTAGGAGTATGAATAAACAGAATGCACATGTGTGAGTTGCATATAATGAAGTGAGTATCTGAAAAAATAAAATTGAAGGTGACAAGGAGGAATACACTGATGGAAAGGAAACAATAGAGGCAGAAGGTAGATAAATTATCTGACATAAAAGAGATGAAAAAGAGGTTTTGCAATGGAGGAGATAATGGAGAAGGTGGGAGAATGTGTTAACGTTAAACAAAACATCTTTAAGGATGGACGGTGAAAGGAGAGAGAGAATAGGATAAATGGGGAAAAATAGGGTAGAGGCAAATACAAAGTAATAATAGCTATGATTAAATTGTTACAGCAGTTTTCTCTAATATAGACATCATTTCTCAAACATACGGAGAACTGAGTCAAATTTATAAAAATAAGAGGTATTCCTTATTGATAAATGGTCAAATGGTATGAACAGGCAGTTTTCAGAGGGAGAAATCAAAGTTACTTATAATTTTAGGAATAAAGGCTATAAATAACCATTGAGTAGAGAAATGCAAATTAAAACACTACTAAGTATCACCCCACACTTACAGATTGGTTGATATGACAGAAAAGGAAAATGATAAATGTTGGAAGAGGTGTGGAAAAATTGAGACATTAATCCCCTCTTGGTGAAGTTGTGTACTGATTCAACAATTCTGTAGAACAATTTAAAACCAATCCCAAAGAGCTACAAAACCATGCATACCTTTTGACCCAGAAATACCAACATAAGTCATTATTATTCCAAAGAGATAAAAAGCTAAAAGGAAAGGACCTACAAATACAAAAAATATTTATAGCAGTTCTTTTAATGGTGGCAAAGAATTAGAAATTCAGGGGACATCCATCAATCACAGAAAGGCTGAACAAGTTGCTATATATGGTTGTGATGGAATAATATTGTCCTATAAGAAATGATGAGCAGGATACTCTCAGAAAAACCCGGAAAGTCATACGTAAACTGATACAAAGTGAGATGAGAAGAACCACAAGAACACTGTATACAGTAACAGTAATAGCATGAATAACTTAAGCTATTCTCAGTGACAGAATGATACAGAACAATTCTGAAGGACTTATGATGAAAAATGTTATTCATCTCCAGAGAAAGAACTGATGGAGTCTGAATGCAGATTAAACATAATTTTTCTTCATTTTTCCATTTTTCTTGTTTGTTTTTGGTTTTTGGTCTATTTGGTCTATGTATGTGTGTGCTTAATAGTATTTTTTTCAATTACTTGTAAAGATAGTTTTCAACATTCATTTTTGTAAGGTTGTGAGTTCCATAATTTTCTCCCTCCATCTTTTTCTTTCCCCCTCCATAAGACAGCAAGAAATCTGATATAGGTTATAAATGTAAAATTATGCAAACATATTTCCACATTCATCATATTGTGAAAGAAGAATCAGAACGAAAGGGAAAAGTCACAAAAGACAAAAAAGGTTTAAAAAACATGCTTCAATCTGTATTCAGACTCCATCATTCTTTGTCTGGATGTGGATAGCATTTTTCTTCATGTGTTCTTTGGAATCATTTTAGGTCCTTGCATTGCTGAAAAGGATCAAGTCTTTCAAAATCACACTGTGGCTGTTATTACATGCAATGTTCTCCTGGGTCTTTAGATCACTTCACTTAGCATCAGTTCATATAAGTCTTTCCAGGATTTCATGAACTCCTCCTCTTCATCATTTCTTATAGCACAATTTGTATATGACAGCTTGTTCAGTCATTCCCCAATTGATGGTCATCCCCTCAATTTCCAGTTCTTGACCACCACAAAAAGAGTTGCCATAAATATTTTTGTTCATGTGGGTCCTTTCCCCTTTTTTATGATCTCTTTGGAATATATAATCTGTGATTTCTTTTACAACATGTCCAACATGCAAAAATGTTTTGCATGACTGTTCATGTATAACATATCAAATTGCTTGCTTTCTCAATGAAGAGGGGAGGGGAGGGAACAAGAGAAAGAATTTGGAACTCAAAATTTTAAGATGTGTGCTAAAGATTATTTTTACATATAATGGGGGGAAAGAAAAATGTTAAAAAAAAAGTTTTAGAAATCAGAATAATTTATTTTAGAGAAAGGACTGATATTTCTCTCATTACAGAATACTGATACTTTTATTCTTGGATGACTGAATAAGTTTGTCATGTCAGAATGCTCAGTGAGATATTATCATTTTTTTATTTTTAATTTTATTTATTTTCAGTGTTCTACAGTCACTACCATATAACTTAGATTTTCCCCCTACCTCTCCCCTACACTCCCCCTCCCTACCTGAGACAGCATAAAATTATATATAGATTCTACAATACATTCCTATTAAAATACATTTTCACTATAGTCATGCTGTATAGGAGAATTAAAATGAATGAGAGAAATCATATAACAAACCAAAACGTAATACAAAAGAAAATTATCTATTACTTTCTGTGATTGAATTCCATAATTCTTTCTCTGGATGTGGAAAGCATTTTGCCTTAAAAGACCATTGCGGACTTTTTAAAGTCCTTGCACTGCAATGAAATTCCAAGTCTACCAGAAAAAACTACACACTGTAGTCATTGCTGTGCACAAAGTTCTCCTGGTTCTGTTCCTTTCGCTCAGCATCAGGTCTTTCCAGACCTCTCTGCAGTCTTCCTGTTCATCATTTCTTATAGCACAGTAATATTCCATTGCATTCATATGCCATAATTTATTCAGCCATTCCCCAATTGATGAGCATCCCCTTGATTTCCAGTTTTTGGCCACCACAAAGAGAGCTGCTATAAATATTATTGTACTTGTGGGACTCTTTCCCATTTTTATGATCTCTTGGGGATACAGTACTAGAAGTGATATTGCTGATTCAATGGGTATGCGTATTTTTGTAGCCCTTTGGACATAGTTCCAAATTGCTCTCTAGAATGGTTGGATCAGCTCATAGCTCCACCAACAATGAATTAGTGTTCCACTCTCCCACATCTTCTCCAACATTTATCATCTTCCTGTTCTGTCATGTCTGCCTATCTGATAGGTGTGATGTTTCTTTCATTTGCATCTCTCTAATCAATAGTGATTTGGAGCATTTTTTCAAATGACTATAGATATCTTTAATTTCTTCCTCTGAAAACTTCCTGTTCATTTCCTTTGACCATTTATCAATTGGGGAATAACTTGTGTTTTTGAACATTTGACTCAGTTCTCTATATCTTTTAGAAACGAGGTCTTTATCACAGACGCTAGTTGCAAAAATTCTTTCACACTTTTCTGCATCCCTACAAATCTTGGTTACCTTGGGTTTGCTTGTGAAAAAACTTTTCAGTTTAATGTAATCAAAATTATCCATCTGGAACTTCATAATACCTTCTCTCTCTTCTTTAGTCAAAAATTCTTCCCTTCCCCATAAATCTGATAAATACACTATTTCTTGCTCCACCAATTTGTCCATAGTATCAATCTTTATAGCTAGATCATGTACCCATTTGGACTTTATTCTCATGTACCGTGTAAGGCATTGGTCTATGGCTAGTTTCCACTACGTTGTTATACAGTTTTCCCAGCAATTTTTGTCAAACAGAGAGTTCTTATCCCAGAAGCTGGGGTCCTTGGGTTTATCAAACAATAGATTGCTATATTCATTGCCTATTGTGTCTTGGGTACCTAGCATATTCCACTTGTCTACCCTTCTGTTTCTTAGCCAGTACCAAGAGGTTTTGATAATTGCTGCTTTATAATATAATTTGAGATCTGGTAGCCCTAGACCACATTCCCTAGCATTTCTTTTATTAGTCCCCTTGATATTCTGGACCTTTTATTCCCCCGGATGAATTATGATATTATTTTTTCCAGCTCTACAAAATAATTTTCTGATAATTTGATTGATATGGCACTAATTAATTTAATTAATTTAGGTAGAAATGCCATTTTTGTTATATTGGTTCTGCCTAGCCATGAGCAACTGATGTTTTTCTGCTTACTTAGATCTGACTTTATTTGTGTGAAAAGTGTCTTATAATTGTGTTCATATAGTCCCTGGGTTTGTTTTGGCAGGTAAACTCCCAAATATTTTATAATGTCTACCCTAGCTTTAAATGGGATTTCTCTTTCTATCTCTTGCTGTTGGACTTTGTTAGTCATATATATAAATGCAGAAGATTTGTGTGGGTTTATTTTGTAATCTGGAACTTTGTCACAGTTGTTAATTATTTTAAGAAGTTTTTTCCTTGAATCTCTGGGATTCTCTAAACATATCATCATATCATCTGCAAAGAGTGATAACTTAGTTTCTTCTTTGTGTATTCTAATTCCTTCCATTTCTTTTTCTTCTCTAATTGCTACAGCTAACATTTCTAGTACCATATTGAATAACAGTGGTGATAATGGGCATCCTTGTTTCACTCCTGATCTTATTGGAAATGCATCTAGCTTATGTCCATTGTATGTAATGCTCGCTGAAGATTTTAGGTAGACACTGTTTATTATTTTATGGAAAGTTCCCTTTGTTCCTAAGCTTTCCAGTGTTTAGGCATGGGTGTTGTATTTTGTCAAAAGCTTTTTCTGCATCTATTGAGATAATCATTAGTGTTGTTGTTAGTATGATTGATAATGTTAATGTTTCCTAATATTGAACCAGCCCTGCATTCCTGATATGAATCCTACCTGATCATAATGCATTATTCTCATGATTAACTGTTGTATTCTTTTTGCTAAAGTCTTATTTAAAATTTTTGTATCTATATTCATTAGAGAAATTGGTCTATAATTTTCTTTGTTTTCGTTCTTCTTGGTTTAGGTATCAAAACCATATTTGTATCATATAAAGAATCTGGGAGGACTCCTTCTTCCCCAATTTTCCCAAGTAGCCCATCTAATATTGGAATTAACTGTTCTTTAAATGTTTGATAGAATGTACTTGAAAATCCATCTGGCCCTGGAGATTTTTTCCTAGGGAATTCATTGATGATTTGTTCAATTCCTTTTTCTGAAATGGGTTTGTTTTAGTATTCAATTTCCTCTTCTGTTAATCTGGGCAATTTATGTTTTTTAAAATACACATCCATCTCATTTAAGTTGGCGAATTCATAGGCATAAAGTTGGACAAAGTAATTTCTAATTATTGTTTTATTTTCCTCCTCATTGGAGGTGAGTTCACCCCTTTCATTTTTGATATTGGTGATTTGGTTTTTTCTTTCTTTTTTTTAATTAAATTGACCAAAGGTTTATCAATTTTATTAGTTTTTTCATAAAACCAACTATTAGTTTTATTTATTAGTTCAATAGTTTTCCTAATTTCAATTTTATTAATTTCTCCTTTGGTTTTCAGTATTTCTAATTTGGTATATACTTGGGGATTTTCAATTTGTTCTTTTTCTAACTTTTTCAGCTTCATACCCAACTCACTGATCTCCTCTTTCTCTATTTTATTAATGTAGGCATTCAAAGATATAAAACTTCCCCTAAGAACTGCTTTTGCAGTATCCCATAAGATTTGGTAGGTTGTCTCATTATTGTCATTCTCTTGAATGAAGTTGTTTGTTTCTATGATTTGTTGTTTAACCCACTCCTTCTTTAGGATTAGATTATTTAGTTTCCAATTAATCTTTGATTTATTTTTCCACGGACTTTTATTACATACAATTTTTATTGCATTATGATCTGAGAAGGATGCATTGACTATCTCTGCCTTTCTGCACTGGATTGTGAGTGTCATGTACCACTGAGAAAAAGGGATATTCCTTTCTATCTCCATTCAGTTTTCTCCAGAGATCTATCATATTTACCTTATTCAGAGTTCTAGTCACCTCCTTAGCTTCTTTAAGGTTAGATTTATCAACTTCAGAGAGGGGGAGTTTGAGTTCCCCCACTAGTATAGTTTTGCTGTCTATTTCTTCTTGCAACTCCCCCCCAACCGCTCCTCTAAGAATTTGGATGCTATACCACTTGGAGCACTCATGTTTAGTAATGATATTGCTTCATTGTCTATGGTGCCTTTTAGCAGGATATAGTTTTCTTCTTTATCTCTTTTGAGTAGATCTATTTCTGCTTTTGCTTTGTCTGAGATTAGGATTGCTACTCCTGCTTTTCTTACGTCAGCTGAAGCACAACATATTCTGTTCCAACCTTTTACCTTTACCCTGTGTGTATCCCCATGATTCAGATGTTTTTCTTGTAAACAACATATTGTTGGATCCTGGCTTATAATCAACTCTGCTATCCATCTCCACTGTATGAGAAAGTTCATTCCATTCACATTCACAGTTATGATTACAATCTGTGTTTTTCCCTCCATCTTCTTTCTCGTCATTTGAGCTTTTAGTTCTCCCATCTCCCTTCTCCTCCTCAATAGAGTTTTCACTTTTGACCACCACCTCCCGCAGTCTTCCCTTCTTTCTTTCAGCCCCCCTCCCTTTTACTCCCCTTTACCTTTACCACTTCTTCCCTCCGTTTTATCTTCCCATCGCCTTTCTTCTCCCTTCCCCTCCTACTGCCTATAGAGCTAGTTAGATTTATATACTAAAGTTTATTGTTCCCTCTTTGAACCACATCAGATGAGAATACCTCTCAAACAATGCTCATCTCCCTCCCCTCTTTCCCTCTACTATAATATAATTTTACACTTCTTACTGTGATGTAGTTTACCATTTTCTGCTTCCTCCTTTTCACATCTCCTATTACAATACCTTCATATGCTTGAATCACATTTTTATCATCACATCATTTACTTTATACCCATTCCCTCTATCTATGTATATCCCTTTTATGTATCATAATAGGCATACAATTCTCAAGATTAACAAGTATCATCTTCTCTTTTAGGGAAGTAAATGGTTTGCCCAAATTGAGTAACTAGTTTTCTTATCCCTTGCTTACCTTTTTATGCCTCTCTTGAGACCTGTGTTTGAAGATCAGATTTTCTATTGAGTTCTGGTTTTTTTGCCAAGAAGGTCTGGAAATCCGTTATTTTGTTGAATGTCCATCTTCTTTCCTGAAACATTATGCTGAACTTTACTGGGTAATTGATCCTTGGTTGTAGTCCCAGATCCTTTGCCTTACAGAATATCATATTCCAATTCCTCCAGTCTTTTAATGTAGAAGCTGCAAGGTCCTTTGTGATCCTGACTGTAGCTCCTCAATATTGGAATGGTTTCTTTCTTGCTGTCTGTAGTATTTTCTCCTTCACTTGATAGTTATGGAATTTGGCAACAATATTTCTTGATGTTTTTAGTTTGGAATCCCTTTCAGGAGGCGAGGGGTGTATTCTTTCGATGATGATTTTGCCCTCTGGATCTAGCACTTCTAGGCAGTTTGCCTTGATGATTTCTTGGAAGATATTGTCCAGATTCTTTTCTTCATTGTGGCTTTCTGGTAGGCCAGTCATTCTTAAATTTTCTCTCCTGGATCAATTTTCAAGGTCAGTTGTTTTTCCAATTAGATATTTTAAATTTTCTTCTACCTTTTCATTGTTTAGGTTTTGTTTGACTGATTCTTTAGGTCTCATAGAGTGGTTAGTTTCTACTTACCCAATTCTAATTTTTATCAAATTGTTTTCTTCAGTTAACTTTTGCATCTCCTTTTCCATCTGTCCAATTGTTCCTTTTAAGGAATTATTTTCTCCAGTTAGTTTTTTTACTTCCTTTTCCATTTCTCCAATTTTTCCAGTTAGGTTTTGTGGTTCCTTTTCCATTTGTTCAATTTTCCTTTTTAAAGAGCTGTTTTCTTCCTAGAATTCTTTATTCACACTTTTAAAATCACTGGCCAGTTTCTCTTCTATTTCCTTCTTCAGCTGTTCCAGGAGAGCTCTTTTTGCCTACAAGCAGTTCCCATCTGAAGTTTCAGATTGGAATGCAGTCTCAGTATTGACCTCTTTGGTATTCATGTTTTGATCCTTGTCCCCATAGAAAGATTCTAAGATCTTTTCATTTTTGCTTTGCTTCTTCTTACTCATCATGATGCTGCTTTCTGTATTGTGGCCTCTGGTTCCTTCAGCTAGAAGCTGGAGAATCTGGTGTTAAGCTGGATTGTGTAAGAAAGCGAAGAGCAGGTGTCTTTGTTTCTTTTTGATTTGTGTTTCCCCAAATTAGCCCAGAGGCTAGCTTGTTAAGTGTGAAGGAGGAATGGTCTGATCACAGGAGATCTCCCCAGCTGAGCTAGAACAAAGGCAAGGTCAGTGCTTGGTGATTCTGGCTGCCTTCCTGTTTCCCCTGGAGCACTGAGGCACACCTGGGTCCTAGGGTGAGGCTCTACTCCCCGGGCTCTGGATCTCCTCTAGGTTGGTTTGCTGAGGTAGGGCTGTACCCACAGTAAGAGGAATATTCCTAGCCTCAAGTGCTATGAGACTGTTTGCCCCTTCTGATGATTCTACCAATCCAGGATTTTTCTGGGGAAATATTTTATGGTTCTTTCAAGGTCAATGAGGGGAAGGGGAGAGAGCAGTTATCCATCACTCTGTAATTTTGGCTCCTGGAAGTTCAAGTAGGTGACTTACAGATATTTAATCTGCAGACTGATAGTTTCAGGAGCAGCTTCAGCTGATACCTGAGGCTTAGCAGCTGTCAATCACTTGGCTCCACTGGTCTCCTACCTTGGGCTGCCACTCTGCCTTTCCACAGTGCTGCCTTGATGGTGCCTCAAACCCCCTGGGGCTTTCCTGCTCAGCCATGCAGCTGCGGGACACGCTGTGCTGTGTGTTCTTCCACACCTGCAGAACAGATCTTCACTGTGTGCTATGGGTTCTTCCACACCCAGGCAACAGATCTTTCCCGGGGACCTTCCAGTCTGTCCTGGTCTGTGGATCTGCCACAGGGTCTCCTATTGGATTCTGCACCTCCAAAATTTGCTCAGATTCTCTTTTTAGATGTATCTGAAGGAATTTGTCTAAGAGCTTCGCTGAGTAGTTGCTCTCAGTCCTCCATCTTGGCTTCACCCCTTCTATAATGTAAAATTTAACAAGCTTCCCTTAAAGGAGAAATCCTTGAAGGGAGAGAAAAACTCAGGGAAGAAGATAGCATATAAAGGAACCAGCACTGTGATCATATCCCTATCCCATTAACTACACTAGAGTCTTTAGGGGTTTCCCTCTTGAAAAGATGTTGAGTTCACTCTCTGGGTTGAGCTGAGATATCGTAGGGAGAGATCTTTCACTATGTGTATTGTCTGGTATATTTTCTCTTCTATTTACTTTGTATGATTTCTCTTTGCATTTATTGCTTTAAGTAAAGAGGTTTATTTGTAACATGTATTTTTTGCAGAACAGGTATATGGTGGAAAAGGAGTCAAGTCTTGGACAGGTAGCTTGGGGACAATATCCCTATTAAGGGATACTGATCAGGAACACAACTTATGCTTAAAAATTATCTCCACTCAATATTTAGGGGAATGGATAGATATATTTTTGAGCCTGGTACCCTTTCTGTGAGTGACCAGCCTCTAGCTCAACCTTCTATTTCCTGTCCTGTCAAGAATCAAAATGTCCCTTGGAGAAGGCATAGTTTCTCTTCCCTTAATCTCTCACCAACTCTGACCCTCACACAGGATAGAACATTGAGTAATCAATCTCTAATGAAGAGATTCTTACCCAAATAACTTTGAACCAAAGGTTATATAGCAAAATATATTAATTTGGAGGGACAAAAGATCTAGACTAACCCAGAAAATTATAAGAAATTAGGAATGAATGAAGGGGAATAGCACTTCTATAACTTTACAATTTTAAAGCCTGGTCCAAAAAGTAGCAAAGATCAGCAGAATGGATTTGACAAGAAAGAAGTTAAAATAATTGAAGTCAACAACCTTGTGTTTGATAAACTTGAAAACTTAAATTTTCTAGGACCAGATCTACCCTTTATGCCCTAACCTCTCTGCTGACCTCCATTCTTCCCTTTCCAATAGCTCTTCAGACATTTTGAACTGGATGTTCTGTCTATAAACTCAACATGTCCAAAATGGAGCTAATTTTCTTTCCCCCATAAACTCTCCAACACCCTTATCTTCTTCATTACTGGTGAGGGTAAAACATTCTCCCAGTCACCCAGACTTGCAACCTGGGTATCATTCTCAGCTCCTCATTATCTCAAACCCCATTATCTGGTCTGTTGCTATAGTCTGTTGATTTTACCTTTGCAACATTTCTCAAATATTGACCCTCCATTCAGCTGTCAAAGTGATTTTCTAGTACAGGTCTAACCATGCCACTCATACTTAATAAAGCTCCAGTAGTTCCCTGTCATCTCCAGAATCAAACACAAAATCTTTTGCTTGGTATTCCAAGCCCTTCATAACCCATTCCTAGCTTTCTTATACTTGATTCCTTACCACATATTCTTTGATTTAGTGAAACCAGCCTCCTTATTCCTCTAACAAGACACTCTATCTGTCAGCTACAAGCATTTTCTCTGACTGTTTTCCATGCCTGAATGCTCTCCTTCTACTTCTATTGGCTTCCCTGGCTTCCTTCAGGTCCCAACTAAAATCCCACATTCTACAGGAAGCCTTTCCAAACCCTTCTCAAATCTAGTGCTTTACCTTTCTTATTTTTTCTTTTTCCTATGTATAGTTTCCTTGTACATACTCATTTGCTTGTAGTCTCTCAACTAGATTGTGAGCTCTTCAAAGGGAGGATCTGTCTTTTGCCTTTTTAAAATCTTCAATGCCTAGCACCATAGTAGGTGCTTAATAAGTATTGATAGATTGACAGGGACATAATTATTTCCTTATAGTTGTTGCCTGGCAAGTTGAAAAAACTAAAGAGAAATTAAGTTTGAGCTAACATCTCACACAATATTCTATCTTCTGAAATTTTTGCTGTAGAGACTCAATCTTTTTTATAAAGAGAATGAAGATTCAAAATATTTGATATGGATGTGTCAGAATTTAATTAAACAAAATTCTCAGTCTTTTAAGCAACTGGATGGTCCTGACAGACTTACTTGCTTATTTCAAATAAAGAGACTATTGAACTGGTGTTGCAGGTTGCTACAGAATTGTAGTGACTATTTGAATGTTACATTTCCTATGAGAATGCTTGAGGTATTTCATTAGATAATACATATTTACCTGTTTTGTGAGATGCCAGCTATGTGACATCATTAATTGAACAAATTTTGTACTACATGATTTAAAAAAGATATTCCAGTTCCCTTTATTTGTGAATTAATAATAAACGTTCATCAAATATTGAATATTCTGATGTATCTTGGGTTCCTATAGCAAAAATTCTCCTAGTAAACATTTTGAAACTATTGCAATTTACTTATAGCTCCTGTCCAGAAGGCACAAGACAACAGATTTTTGCAGCCTTCTGAGAGGAGTTTCTGGCAGCACCTTTCACAGATCAAAATTTTAATTTTGCCATTCAGCATTAGCAGATGTACAAACTATTTTTCCATATGATCTTTTTCTGAATGCGTTGTTGCTAGTAGAGAATGACAGAACCATAGTTTTTCTACTTCATTTTAGCTATTGGTGAAATGTATTTGGGGACTCTTTGAGGAAGAACTAATTGTGTATTTAACAGTATTCCCGATCTTTCTTTCTCACTTACCTATTTCAGCTATTGGTTCAGACTGTAAAGATACAACCAGCAACTCTAAAGATGAAGAGATTGATAGCATGATGACCAAACCTGGTTATGGCAGAATATCAGTGCAGTACCTAACAGAAGAATGTCTAAAAAGTTAGATGAAAAACAACAAACACCCCAGTAAATATGATGTGGAGGGATTCAGCCAACGAAAATATATTCACAATGATGGCATCTATCTGCTACACACTAATGGTGCAACACTGAATGATGGTATTGAGTAGGTCAGCCTTTAATGCTACGTTTTGGAGATACCTTTGGTATCTAATATCATTAATGACAACCTGGATGAATATGGGTCCATGGTACCATTGCTTCAGGTCACATCAAGAGGTTTTCCCATGTCTTTAGAAGATGCCAGTTGAATCATCCAACTCTTTTACCATTTTAGCTCCTTGTTCAGTCATTTGCCAGTTTCCAAATATGATAATGAGTTCTTCAGTGATCTCATAGAAGTTGTAGGTCAAAGACCATCATCTATGATGCCTTTACACTATAAGAGCTTATAATGTTATCATGATGTCTGCCTTTAAGATGTCTATTTAGGAATCATCAAATTGGCGTATCCTGAAACCAAATCAGAAGTTTGTGAAGAACATATTGTAGCACATAAAAGTGTGGGAGTTACAACTAATACTGAAATGCAGCAATGTTTGCAAATGCAACAAAAATGGTGGATTCCGTTATTCAAAGTTATTACTAATCCAGTAAGAATGCTGAAATTCAGAGACACAAGATGAAATTTTTGTACCCTAAGTCACTGGCTGTCATAATAACAGAATATTAAGGCAGATAAGGTTACACAGCTCTATGCACCATGCACTAGACATGCATGGAGAGTCCAAAGAATGAGAAGAATAAGCGATGGCAGTCTACTCTGGATGGTATGGAATTAGCACCACTTTTTTTACCTGAGGAAAGGCAGCTTGTGATTCTCACAGAATTGCCTTGTATAGCTCCATTTGAAGAAAGAGTGAAGATCTTTCAAAGATTAATATATACAGATGAATAAGAAGTATAAGGAGATGGCCCATTACTGAATGGAATTAATGTTACAATCTGAAGAAATTATATTTATGAAGATGCTTATGATAAACTTTCACCAGAAAATGAACCTAATTTGAAAAAGCAGATCTGTGTGCCCTTATTTAATGCTTATGGCCTGGATGAAGCTGACACT